>NC_060267.1:11469797-11545555 GCF_021613505.1 Equus quagga | reverse complement strand
TAAGAATGCACTGCTGGTGGCCATCCTGCCTATCACATGGAAAGAGCCAAGCCTTTTCTGAAGAATAAAGCCAAGGAGAGATAAGCAGAACTGAGAGGTGGAATAAGAAATCTTAAGGATTTGACCCTCTGGGTCCAACTGGGCCAGAAGCTAGTTACCTCCTTGGGTTCCCCTGCCCTGGTTGTATGGGGGATATTTTCTTTTTGCTTTAGTTTGGGCCGGATTTCTATCACTTGTATCCAAGAGTTCTATTACAGAGAGATATACACTTAAAAAGATAATTCCAGTAACATAGGTAAGTGGATAGAGAGAAGCACGACATGGAACAGAGAGAGGGGTATGTAGTCCAAGCTAGAATTTCAGAGTAGGTTTTCTGAAGAGCCCTAGTGGGACCAGTCTTGCCCTCTTGAGTCTTTCAGGCAGAGGAGTCTTCAAGATCCCTCAGCGATCTAGAAAACTCTGACAGAACCTCATCAATGAGATTACATCTCCAACTTCTGCCTTCTGGAAGACATGGAGACAAGGCAGCTTCCAGCTGTGAAGCCAGAAAGGTGCCTCTGGGAAACTGGCCCCGCTCAGGAAGCAGTCCCGTCCCCAGAGTTCGGCTTCTCTTCCTGGTACGCTTCCTTGAGGCACTCATTATCCCAGGAGATTGAGTACCAGCTGGAGGTTAAGTGCCAGATGCTGAAGATAGAGCCCTGGGAAAGACAGATGGGGTCCCCAATCTCAGGACAGATAGATAATTAAGCCACAAGTTACAACAGTGTGAAACATGTTGTGACAGGGGAAGTAAGGACACCAATTCTAGCTTGGAAAACAGGAAGGAAAGAGAAAAGGAAGGATGACTTGCAAGTATTTTGTAAGATTTTTAAATGAAAAGTTCCCTTCCGATGACTTCTGGTTCCTCTGTGAAGTGGGAATGCAGCACATTTGCTATGAGGGTTGGGGCAGAAGGTTGAAGAAAGGGGTGAAGGTTTGAAATAGTTTTTGATACGAGAGTTGCTGTTTTAAGCTACATGAGGCAGAGGGCTTTGTCTGTTTGGTTCACTGATGTATCCCACTTGCTTAAGAGTGTGTGGCACCTGGTAGTCACTTAATAAATTAGTTCCAGGTGTTGCTGGGGCTGACCATTAGTTGTAGAACAGGAGGTTACGGCAGCACCAATATACTCAATATACACATCAGTGCCCAAGGAGGGAAAAGAGGACTGAGGAAGGGGTCAGGACTGGGTTTCTTTCAACTGAAACAGATTTATGGATTCAAGGAGCTTGAGAGGTAAACTCCGCCTCTGCCACACCGAAGCCAAATAATATGGGCTCCTAGCACTTACCATGTGCCTGGATCAAAGGAAAAAACTCTATATGTTCAGGCCAAGCTCTCATCCAGCGAGGTTACTAAATCTCTGGTTTGGAAGTGGCTACGGGACTGCCTGGGGAGAGGAACGTATAGCTGGCAGCCAGCCCTTACTGGCACACACCTGTAAGGCTCCTACTTGACTGATGTGCCCCAGCTTCTTGCCCACAGCGTAGGATTGAGATGTTTTCCAGTTGCTTCTGCTCTAGGTCTCCTTTGATGCTCTGATAAGTCACTCTCTGAGTGACTCCTTCAGGTACTCACCAAATCCATTTGTGCTTCCTTTCAGAGTCAGCCCCCAGATCCCCCATGGCATAGCTTTCTGAGCCCCGTGACAGGTGATCTTTTCAATCTCTCCCCAGACTTGCTCTAGAACCTTCCCCAGGTCATTTCCTTGTTGGAGATTTCCTAGGTTGCTCACATGGAAGTTTCCTGAGTGCCTCAACACTGTTACCCTCGGGTTTTTGCTTCTTTGGTTCTTAACCAAGAAGCCATGATTCCATTTCTGCTCTCTTTTTTTAAATTTATTTTTTTATTGAGGTCACAATAGTTTGCAACATCGTGAAATTTCAGTTGTACATTATTATTTGTTAGATGTGATATAAGTGTTCCCCTTCACTCCTTGTCCCCACCTCCCACCCTCCTTCCCCCTGGTAACCACTAAACTGTTCTCTTTGTCCCTAAGTTTGTTTATCTTCCACAAATCAGTGAAATCATATGGTGTTTGTCTTTCTCTGGCTTATTTCACTTAACATAATACCCTCAAGCTTCATCCATGTGGTTGTGAATGGGATGATTTTGTCTTTTTATGGCTGAGTGGTATTCCATTGCCTATATATACCTCATCTTCTTTATCCAGTCATCAGTTGATGGGCACTTGGTTTGCGTCCACGTCTTGGCTAGTGTGATAATGCTGCAATGAACACAGGGGTGCATAAACTTCTTTATACTGTTGATTTCAAGTTCTTTGGATAAATACCCAGTAGTGGGATGGCTGGATCATACGGTATTTCTATTTTTAATTTTTTGAGAAATCTCTGTACTGTTTTCCATAGTGGCTGCACCAGTTTGCATTCCCACCAGCAGTGTATGAGGGACCCCTTTTCTCCACAACCTCGCCAACATTTGTTATTTTTTGTTTTAGTGATTATAGTCATTCTAACGGGCGTAAGGTGATATCTAAGTGTAGTTTTGATTTGCATTTCTCTGATGATTAGTGATGTCGAGCATCTTTTTATGTGCCTATTGGCCATCTGCTTTTCTTCTTTGGTAAAATGTCTGTTCATATCTTCTGCCCATTTTTTCATTGCATTGTTTGTTTTGTTGTAGTTCGGTTGTGTGAGTTCTTTATATATTATGGAGATTAACTCTTTGTCAGATATATGATTTGCAAATATTTTCTCCTAGTTGGTGTGTTGTTTTCTCATTTTGATCCTCGTTTCCTTTGCCTTCCAGAAGCTCTCTAGTCTGATGAAGTCCCACTTGTTTTTCTTTTGTTTCCATTGTCTGAGAAGACATGGTATTTGAAAAGATCCTTTTAAGTCTCATGTCAAAGAGTGTACTGCCCATATTTTCTTCCAGAAGTTCTATGGTTTCAGTTCTTACCTTCAAATCTTTGACCCATTTTGTGTTTATTTTTGTGTATGGAGAAAGATAGTGGTCTACTTTCATTCTTTAGAATGTGACTGTCCAGTTTTCCCAGCACCATTTATTGAAGAGGCTTTCCTTTCTCCACTGCATTTACTTGGTTCCTTTGTTGAAGATTAGCTGTCCATAGATCTGTGGTTTTATTTCTGGGCTTTCAATTCTGTTTCATTGATCTGTATGCCTGTTTTTGTACCAGTACCACAGTTTTGATTACTGTAGCTTTGTAGTATATTTTGAAGTCTGGGATTGTGATGCCACCAGCTTATTCTTGTTTCTCAGGATTGCTTTGGCTATTTGGGGTCTTTTGTTGCCCCATATGAATTTTAAGATTCTTTGTACTATCTCTGTGAAGAACGTCATTGGGATTCTGATTGGGATTGCCTTGAATCTGTGGATAGCTTTCAGTAGTATGGACATTTTAACTATGTTTATTCTTCCAATCCATGTAGACGGAATACCTTTCCATTTCTTTATGTCATTATCAATTTCTCTCAGTAATGTCTTGCAGTTTTCCTTGTATAGGTCTTTCGCCTCCTTGGTTAAATTTATTCCTAGATATGTTATTCTTTTTGTTGAGATCATTTCTGCTCTTGAGCTGCAATCTCTGGAAATTTGCTCCTAGTCTGCATCTGTGCCAGAGACTCTTGGATCCTGTGAGCCAGCTCCTACCATGCAGATACTTCCACACCCCCACACAGACACGTGCACACATTGGAATTGGGTCCGGGAACCTATTTTGGTGCCTATTGGTGAGCAGGAAATAAAGGTAAGAGAGGGGTGGTAGGGTGTGGTGGCCAAAGGATTCAGAGAGAATCCCAGAGGTGATAGGAAATTAGGGGCATCTTGGGGTAGATATGGTCGAAGGACAGAGAGGACCTTGGTGATAAAGCTGGGAAAACTGATGGTGGAAATGAAAGAAGGATAAATGAGCAACAGGAGGGCCCAGTGGCAAGGAAGGCTCTGAAGGCAAGGTTGATAAGACTGTTCGTGGGCGTGAATAAAAGGAGTGTGGGAATTTGGGGGCCAATAACAAGTGGCTGCTGATTGCAGAGAGAAGGCCAATAATGAGGTGAATGGAGTGATGTGATGATGAGACTCATTCAGAAGTCAGGGTCCCATAAGAAGTGGGATAAAGAGGGAGAATAAGTCAGACATGAGACAGGTCCAGTGAGCGACGATGGGCCTGCACAGCTACTCCAGAGAGACATAGGCAGAGAGGTTGATAATTGGGCTGATAAACAGGGTTATAGAAGGTACATACAGAGGGGCTGGTAATTGGTCTCCAAGAGAGTCTGGTGAGTGGATGGAGGCCAGAGTTAGAGATGACTCAGTCAGAGGAGATGTGGAAGCCAAAGGGGACAGAAAGGGAGCAACATCTTCCAGAGGCTCCCCAAACAGCAGGTCATCTTCCTCAATTGCCGTTTCACACACTTCACAGCAGAGATCTTTGTTGCAACAGTTACCGAAAGCTGCCCTTATCAGGGATCCAAGTTGTAGCCAGGAGCAGAACACAGACCCAACATTCTTCTCCTTCACATTCCCCTGTATCTCTGACTCACAATACTCCTTTTATCCCTCACTACAGTGCTTTTGTTCACACTCCCTTCTCTGCGGCTTTCCACGTCAACTCCAGGCTGCCTGGAGGCCCTGGAGTGGCATTGGCCATGCTAAGAAGAATGATACAGGAAAGAAGGAGAAGAGATCCATTGTCATTTCAGAAGAGAAAGTAGGTCCCATGCAAACTCAACTTCTTTCAGGTAAGTTTCCCCAACTTGGATCCAGGTGATTGGATTATATGTGATAAAGGTAGAAGCAAAGGGATCTTATAAGAAGCTGAGTAGAATGGCCTTTTGGAAGAGACAGTTGGGAGATTAGAATCTGAGAACCACAAGAATTAATATTCAAAGTTCATGGCTGATAACAATAACAGTAAGGCTCTTGTATGAATAATGTCTTATCATTTACAAGTGCTTTTAAGCACATTACTTCATGTGCTTCTCACATCCTGTTACCTGTGAGGCAACAGGCCAGATTCCTCTGAGGAGGATTCCTCTGAGCTCAAGGGCAGCTAGCCCACTTATCTAAATTCATGACCATGAAGTACTGCCTTCCTCTAAAACTAGCTAATAGTTGTCCCACTTCATTCCACACTTCCTTCTAGTGGGCAAGACCCATTCATTGCCTAGCTTCTCCTCTCTGTCCAATGAATGGCTCCTGCCAGGAATCTGAGAAGAGTCAGCAGGTTCCACGTGCCTTTTATGACCCTCCCATTGGAGGACTTTGTACTATGATAGGGGATATGCTCTATCAAACCCATATCCTCAGATATGGTGGACCTGGCACCTCACAAAAAGGAGAGATTTGGGTTATCCTAGGAGAGCTCAGGGCTGAATAGGCAGAACCTACTGCTAAAAGGCAAGCAAACAATGAGAGGCTGGGACCCAATTCTTACTTTGCTTTCTCTAGACAAGATTCCAATATTCATTTCTCACAAATAATAGGACTTCATAAATTGAATTAAAGGAGGTCTCCATTCCTTCCATTTTTTTCTCTTTTTATTATTTAAATTATCACTTAGTATAATTAACTTTTCTGTTGGTGTACAGTTTTGTGGATTTTAACTCATGTATAGATTTTGTATCCACCACTACAATCAGGATACAGAACAGTTCTATCACACCCAAAACTCGAGCTGTCCCTTTAGAGTCACACCCTCACCCATCCATACAGTGGCAGCCACTGATCTGTTTCCCATCACTATAGTTCCATGTCTACCCAACATACAAAATCCATTCACCCCAACCCAAGGTCTCCAAAGGAACATCCCATTACAGCATTAGCTCAAATCACAAAAATCTCATCAGCTCCAAAATCCCAAATCTTGTGATATAATCTAAATCAGATGTGCCTGGTCACAATTCTTCTCCATCTATGCACCTGTGTGATTTAAGAAGTTGTCTGTTCCAATGCATAATGGATGGTGGTATGGGCATAGGACAACAGTTATAGAAATTCTAGCTCAAAAAGAGGGAAAATGGAAAGTTAAAAAGGAGTCACCAGGACAAAGCAGTTTTGAAAAGCAGCCAGGCAAACTTCCTTAGCTTTCAAGGCCTGGGAATAATGCTCTGTGAGCTCTGGGTTCGGTGCTCTGTGCTGTTGGTACCATCCTCTGGGCCCTCGGAGCCACCTCTGAGCCATCTTTCCTTTTTCGTGGAAGTTGGCATGCATTTGTAGCTGAGTAGTTTTATCAGCTAACTTCCTACAGGTTGAATTTTGGAGATCTGATAGTCTTCTGTCATTTCGTTGTCTCTCTATCCCTTTCAGCCCAAGCTGGCAAGTGTTTCTGCTGAAATAAAATTCTCAAGAAACTTGAGGGCTTTGCTCAATTCCACCCCTGGTCCAATCAGCTGGGGACAGAGATGCGAGGTCACATGGTCCAAAGGCCATTCAATAGAGAGTGTTTGAGCAGATTCTCTGAAAAGGGTGGGGAACACCTACCAGGAGGGGGCTGTGTGACACAGATCTCCAGTACAGAGGGAGGGGAATATTCTTACCAGCATTTCAAAGCATACATATTCTAAAGCAAGATCCAATTGTTCTTAAAAATACTTTTTTGTTTCTGGTTCTAGAACTGATTGACACATCAATTGTGAAAATTATGGAAACTGTAGTTAAAGACGAAGAAAATAAAAATCAAAACAAATGCCGTCACCTAATGATAACAACTGTTAATGTTTTGTTGTGCATCCTTTTGTTTCTCCATCCCTCTTTAAACATTTTTCAAAACAAAAATGTGATCATAGGGTACGTACTAATTTCATAACTATCTTTTTTCACTTAATAATCATAATCATTTCTGTCATTTACATTTTTCTCTGATACATTTCTCTAATAATTTTGATGACCACATATTATTCCATTATATGTATAAATCATAATTTTTAACTGGATGAATACCAAGCATGTTCATACTTAAACATTTGATTTTGAATATAAGTTTCTATAATTATTGCTTAAAATCCATTTCTTTAATTATTTTTTCCATTTACTTACTAATCATGTCTTTCTTTCTATGAGTTGTACTCAGAGTTGGGAAAATTTCATGTGTTACTTCTGATGTGCATTTTCTTGTGTGTAAGGGATATTAGCTCCCTGTGTATTAAACATATTGAAAGATTTCCTCCCAATTTTCTTTTAATCTTGTTTAAACTGTCTTTTGGTAATAAAGAAGGTTTCAATTTTTAGTCCATCTGTAGACTATTTCCTTTATCTTGTATATGTATTGCAATAGTACTTAAAAATGCTTTCTCTACCACAAAAATAATAAAAATGTTCTCCTATATGTTCTTTTATAAACATAATCCAGTTATAATGATAATCTGTCTGAAAGTCATGTTTGTATACTGCATGAGACAGAGATTTGATCTTGCCCCCACTTGGATAGCCCATTGTATCAACATTGTTCACTGAATAGCCAGTATTTTCCTCACTCACTAGAAATGTACCATTGTAATATACTGCATCTTCAAATATACGTGGGTTTATTTGGGTATTCTCTATTTTATTCTCCAGAGATATTTGTCGATTTCCAAGATGTACCATACAATTTTAATATTTATAGTCTTATAGTTTTGATTCAATAAAGCAATCCCCTCTGTCTGCTCTTTTTCCCAAATCTGTTCTTTTAAATCAGTGGTTCTCAAGGAGGCAATTTTGCCTTCCGGGGAACATTTGGCACTGTCTAGAGCATTTTTATTGTCACAACTGGGAGGGCGGGGCTACTGGTATTTGTTGGGTAGAGACCAGGGGTGCTGCTAAAATCCTACAGTATACAGGACAGACTCCTACAACAAAGAATTGCCTGGTCCAAAATGTCAATAGCAGAAAGACTGAGAAACTCTGTTGTAGATTAACTTTATTATCAATTTGTCAAGATCCAAAATAAATCTAGTTTGAATTCTGAATGCGATTGCATTGACTTTGTGTATTCACTGTTCCAGAGTGATAAGAGTGAGTCTTTCCATCTAGGGACATTCAGTTCTGCAGTTACTCAATACATGCCTCTGGAGGGGAGCAGAATTTACTGCCCCAAATTTTATCTCTTTGACTTGACTATTTTTAAGAACAAAAGACTCAGGAAGAAATTTTGACCTTCCCCCTAACTGCCTAAAAGAATCTAAGATAGCAGGCCTGTCCAGGAAGGAGCTATCACCATAGAAAATTATAGCTAACACAAATGTGGTGTGGTAGACAGGGAGGAACCTAACAAGGTCCATCTGATCAAAGTCCTTTCCACGTCTCACTGTCTCTACAAGGCATGGAAAACATTTGTTTAACAAACACTTGCTTTTCTGTCTCCATGTGAGTTGCCTTCCTTCTCTTTCAAGTCCCAAACCACTATCTCCAACATCCTCCTTTGTCTTTAGCTGAAAATGGTATTTAAGGCGGTGGCTTCAGCCATTGTGGTTACTGTTTTCCTGGGTATCTCCCGTGGATACATGCGTTTAAACTTTGTTTCATTTTCTCTGTTATTCCGTCTCATGTCAATGTAATTCTTGGACCAACAAAAGAACCTAGAGGGTAGAACAATGTTTCTTCCTCCCCTACACCTCCTTACAAAAATCACTGTATTATGCAAAAGTACAGGGTACAGTCCTCAGGGTTTACTGGGAATTGAGCTTAGTATCAACACTGAAAAGCTTTTGCAATAACACATTTCTTAAAAAGATAGGAATCCAATGAAAACTATAGCCAGTTTTACACATATCAAATGATAAGAAATACATAAATACAATAAACAGGGCCCCTCACCTTGAGAAAGACCCAAAGTTTGCCTGCAGAAGTGGGTGTCAGAGTTATTGCAGCTTGCGCATTTGTGAAGTGGTACCAGGAGGATTACCTGAAATCTGATGGGATATTCTAACACCAGATGTGGATGGGTTGGCTCATGGCCCTTGGTTTGGCATTGAAGCTAAACCACACAGTTAGGTCATCTTTCCTAGCCTTAAATCCTAGGAGATGATGTTCTGATTTTGGAATGTAGCTCCTTCAAGGCATGCAGTTATAATAAATAACTGTTTCATAGAAGTTGAACTTTTTTTTTTTTCCTGAGGAAGATTGGCCCTGAGCTAACATCTGTGCCAATCTTCCTCTATTTTGTATGTGGGTCATCACCACAACAAGGCCGCTGACAAGTGGTGTAGGTCACACCCAGGAAGTGAACTTGGGTTGCCAAAGTGGAGTGGACTGAACTTAACCACTAGGCCATAAGGCTGGCCTCAGAAATTGAACTTTTTTTCCCCCCCCGGAGGAAGATTAGCCCTGAGCTAACATTTGCCAATCCTCCTCTTTTTTCTGAGGAAGACTGGCCCTGAGCTCACATCTGTGCCCATCTTCCTCTACTTTGTACGTCGGATGTCTACCACAGTATGGCTTTTACCAAGCAGTGCTGCGTCCACACCTGGGATCCAAATGGGGGAACCCCGGGCCGCCGAGAAGCAGAACATGCGAACTCAACCGCTGCACCACCAGGCCGGGCCCATCAGTTCTCTCCCTTAGAAGTATTTGCTATTGCTGGTTTCTAGGGTAACATAAATATTGCTTTATGGTACATTCTCTTATATATCTTGTTTTTTTCATATTGAAATAATCTCAAACATACAGAAAAGCTGCAAATACAGTATGAAAAACTACTTTTTTCCTGAATGATTTGAGAGCAAGTTGCTAAAATGATGCCACATCATCCTCGAAAACTTTAGTTGTATTTTCTACCAACAAGATCATTCTACACAACCACAGTACAGCCATCAACATCGGGAAATTGACAGTGTTACACTACTACCATCTAATCTTAGACCCTATTTAAATTTTGTCAGTTGTCCTAATATTATTCTTTGTAGGGAAAGATTCAGTTCAGAATCACATGTTGTATTTGGTTTCATGTCCCTTAATCTACTTCAGTCTGGAATAGTTCCTCGGGCTTTCCTTGACTTTCATGACCCAAACAATTTTGAAGATTACAGATGGGTTATTTTGTAGAACGTCCCTCAGTTTGGGTGTGTCTGGTATTTATTTCCTCATGGTTGGATTCAGGCTATGCATCTTTGGCCGGAATATCACACAGGTAAAGCTATGTTCCTCTCGTTACATCCTCTCAGGTGGTGCACAATTTCAATTTGTCTCATTACTGACAAGGTTCACTTTCATCACGTGATTCAGGTGGTGTCTGTCAAGCTTCTCTACCGTAAAGTTGCTCTATTTCCCCTGGTAATTAGTGAGCATTTTGTGGGGAGGTAACTATGAAACTATGTAAATATTCTGTTACCCATTACCTAATAAATTAATATCAACATGCACTGATAGTTTCCTATTTTATTCAACTGGTTATTTTCTATTAAGTTTAATATTTTGTTGTTCAATTTGTCACCTACTTAATAAATGGGGCTCCTTTTGAACTAGCTTCTGGGCCCAATTGTCATGTCCCCTTCATTCTTTGCACATTGCCTTACTTTCTGGCACAGAAATGTGTTCCAGGTCCATCTTATACTTTCCCTGCAAGTATCAGGATCTTGCTTCTTTTTAGTGGAGACTGGTATTTAGAAGCCAAGATCTGGGTGGTAGGTGTTCTAACTGTTATTGGGATGTTGCTGCTCCAAGGTCCCCTCGGTAAGAAAGTTAGGGAACATATACACACAAACATATTCACTTTTAAATCCCTATCTGTCTATCTATCCATTCATATATCTATTGAAAACCTTGACTTTACACAGATATATTCAATTCCAACCCAACATCTCAGAGTTCACACTAGTTTTCTCCTTTTCCATATTTGCTACTCCTTTCTCAGCGAGAACTCTGGTTTCCATCTCCCTTAGTAGATTTACTTATTCTAACAAAACTTCTGTATATAACAAATTTCCCATTGCCCCCTCTTGCGTACATGTTCCCTCACAGCATATTTGGGCTCCAGCACTCCACACCAGGCAGCCTTCCCTCACGGACTCCTTCTTCAACCTGCTTCGGTTCTGACATTTCTTTCTGGCCACTGCAGCTCCTACCACAACACACCGCCACCTCCACCCAGCATGCACACTTACCTGCTTCAGGACCGAATTATTCCAGAATGGGCTGGTAGAGAAGATGAAAAGTGAACCTTGTTTTTAAAACGTTATTTTATTGCTAATTTAAAAATCAGATTTACAGCTATGTTCTTAAACATGGAACATTACAGATAAAATTAAAAGCTCTTTTGATTGTTACTTCCAATTCTGCTCTGCTTACTCTGTCTCCAGAAGTAACCCACTACTATTAGTTTGATGTGTATCCTTCTAAACTTTTACAAAATAATTTTAATTTTACATTCATACATAGGTACCAAGGAAAAAAATATATATGTTAACCCTTTAAATTTTACTCTCCATTTTAAGAAAAGCCATTGAGGCCAGAATATCTAGAGTCTGGTGAAAAGTCTCTTTCTTGAACAAACTTTACTGGGGACATTAGTTGGGACTGTTTTGTCTGCCAGTGACAGAAATCCAACTCAAACTGGCTTAAGCAAAAACAAAATGTATTGGCTCATATAATTGGGAAATTCAGGGTACAGGAACATTGGGCAAACAGCAAGGACACAGACCATGTAATCATGTGCATCTAGGTCAACCGTCAATGCAACTCCACCCAGAGCAGTGGGAGTAAACATAGCAGCAGTAACAAGTTACCCCATACAGGCAATATACAATCACACGGAAGGATGATGTGATAAACATTCACCAAGAAGAGATTTTGCAAATTCTAGCTGACATCCCACAGAACATGTTTTTGATGTGCTGAGTGAGGCTACGACATTGTGCAATTCTGGGTGGCAAGTCGAAGGGTTGGGTTCCCAGCTCTGTCAAAGAACATTCAAGTGCAGGCAGAATGGAGAATCCATGAATGAAACTCTAAATATTCAACATTGTGGTACACAGTATTCTGTTCACAGAGAAAACATTTAAGGAAGAAAATGCCCAGTTAGATTTAGGACCTTAACCTGTGTCCTTAGGACACTGTCCCTCTCCATCTTTTGGTTCCACTCTCTCTGTGTTGTCATTCTCTGTCAAGCTCTCCCCTTGAGATAGTCAGGATGGTCAGTAGTTAAGCCATTCTACTAGTATCTCAAGTTTCCTAATAGTTCGAGCGTAAGTCCCAGGATTGACTCGCATTGGCTTAGCTTGGGTCATAAGCCCATGCCTGAACCAATCATTGTGAACAAGGAGTAGATTAAAGAAGAAAACAAATATTAATTTTCTTTTTCATAGTGAAAAGATTTTTCATAGTTAGGCATCTCACTGCTCAGCTAAAGGCATCATTTTCCAGGTTCCTTTCAATCTATATGTGGTCTTATAACTAAATTCTGGGTAATGGTCTGTCAGCAGAAGTAATTGTGCAAATTATAATTCACTTCCCTAAAAGAAAGGAGTATGCCTTCTTTTCCCTTTCTGTTGTTTGGAATGAAGACTTGATGATGAGTCATATTGGACCATGTGAACAAGGGTAACACTTAAAGATGTTAAAGCAATAAGGTCTTAGGAGCCAGCATTCCTGATATCTTGGAGATGCCATGTCACCCTGGACTGTGTATGCTCAAACTACTGCAGAGAGAGAAATAACTGTCTTAATTAAACTACAAACTGATACTTTCTATACCTGTTTTATACACCCAATCTACTCTTGAACTATGCAACTGCTAAGTATTGGTTAGAGTAAGTAATTGCCTTTTCTATTTGATCACCAAATTTATTGGTACAGCATATAGTTGAGAATGCTTCCACTTCAATTTTGGATTCTCTCTTACATTGTAGGCATAGATTTTCAATTCTTTGTTCATTTTTCTGTTTTTATTTCTAAAGTAGCTACCTAGTGAAAGTAACTTTTTGTTTACTTTTTTATTAAGACAATTCACATACCGTAAAATTCACCCTTTTATGTACAATTCAGGGGTTTTTAGGTTGTGCAACCATTACCACTATCTAATTCCAGAACATTTAATCACTCCAAAAAGAAACCCCATACCTCAGGAGTCACTCTCCATTCTGCCTTTCCGTCAGCTCCTGGCAATCATTAATCTACTTTCTGTCTCTAGGGGTTTGACTATTCTGAACATTTCATATAGACAGGGTCAAACAATGTGTGACCTTTTGTGTCTGGCTTCTTTTGCTTAGCATATTTTCAAGGTTCATCCATGTTGTAGCATATATTGGTCCTTCATTCCTTTTTACCGCTGAATAATATTTCATTATAGCTGTACCACATTTTAAAAATCCATCCATTGACGGATATTTGGTTTGTTTCTATTTTTTAGTTATTACAAATGATGCTGATATGCACATTTGTGTACAAATATTTGTGTGAACATGTTTTCAGTTCTCTTGGATCTATACCGAGGGGTAGAATTGTTGGGTCATATGGTAATTCTATGTTGTTTTTTCAAGTAATTTTATTGAGATCATAATGGTTTATAACTGTGTAATTTTGGGTGTACATTATTATTTATGAATTTCTTTTTTTTTTAAGGTTGGCAACTGAGCTAACAACTGTTGCCAATCTTCTTCTTTTTTCTTTCCTTTTTCTCCTCAAAGCCCCCCAGTACATAGTTGTATATTCTAGTTGTGAGTGCCTCTGATTGTGCCATGTGGGACGCCGCCTCAGCATGGCCTGACAAGTGGTGCCATGTCCGTGCCCAGGATCCAAACCTGCAAAACCCTGGGCCACCTAAGCGGGAGTGTGTGAACTTAACCACTCGGTCACGGGGCCAGCCCTATGAATTTCTGAATACATTTCATCATGCTCACCCTTAATAGTCTAATTTTCATCCATCATCATACACATGTGCCCCTTTATCCATTTCGCCCACCCCCGGATTCCCTTCCCCTCTGGTAACCGCTAATCTGTTCTATTTATCCATGTATTTGTTATCTTCCACATATGAGTGATATCATGCAGTATTTGTCTTTCTCTGCCTGGCTTGTTTTGCTGAACATCATACCCTCAAGGTACATCCATGTTGTTGCAAATGGGACGATTTTATTTTTTTTATGGCTGAGTAGCATTCTGTTGTATATGTATACCACATCTTCTCTATCCATTCATATGTAGAAGGGCACTTGGGTTGCTTCTGTGTTTAATTTTTTCAAGGAAGTGGCCAACTGGTTTCTAAAGCAGTTGCACCATTTGGTGCAATTAACTTCACTGTATGTTCTATGTCAGCCAAATTTTCTAAAATTGAGTATGCTCATGGTATTTAATTTTCTTAGCAGCTAAAGCATTATTCTGCTTTGGATTTCATCCCTGATCTGGATAATAGGATATTCTAATATATTTTCAGTGGTCAGGCATTTTCCTATTCTGCTCTGCTGCTCATTTTAAGACATTATACGAGTAAAATATACCCTGCCTTTACATTTTTTGGAGTGCATCTTTGTGTCCTAGTATATGATAAAATTTGGAATATTCATATATTCTTGAAAAGAAATCACATTTCTTTATCCTATTTGTCAATTATTTATTGTAATATATAACTTGTGGACATAAAACAAAAAAAACTATAGTATATAATAGATTCTTCATTAAAATTTTTGCTTACTAAATATCATGTTTTGATAGTCAAACATTGAAATCTTTAAGCATATTTCCACCCATCCCTGCTTTCTTCTCATTCCTCTCCTCTTTATAAATTACCTTTTGTATCTAGTTGTTCAGGATCATTAACTTTTCATTGTTCTTTTTATCTTTATTGAGTGATACTATTTTTCTCCTTAATGATTTTGCTTGAAATTTGATATTATAATGGTAGTACTTGACTTTCCTAAATCGTATTGACATGATAGATCTTAGATCTCCTAACTCTTGTTGATGTCTTTTCAAGTGTGAGCCCTGTTGTCAGCAAATTATTGGATCTCTTAAAAATATCACAGGGAGCTCTTCTTCTTTTCCCATAAGAGTTAATCTATTTGCATTTAATGCTCTATTTAAGAGACATTTTTACTGCCCTCCATTTTAATGGTTGCTTGGTCTCTCCATTCGATTACATAATTTCTGTAGTGGACTTTAAACTCATTTTTCTTTTAATACAATTAGAAACTAGTCTTGTCTAAACAACATATTTACCATGTCAACATCAAACATTTAAAAATAATCATCATCATATTTTTTCTATAGCTGCTACTACCTAAGCAGCCTTTGAACTTAGTTCTGGAGGTGATAAAGAGCAGAGATATCTTTGCGGGCTAGTCTCTCAGCCAACCTGGAGCCTCACCTTTTGCTTACAGCCTGAGAGCATGTCTGGGCTGCTCGCCAAGGCTCAGCTCCCAGAGTAACTTCTCTGCCCGGTCCTTTCTCGGTGGACGCTCATCCCTCTCCCACAGGTATTTCAGAGACTTTGAGACGCAGGCATTGTGAGCTGCCAGCTGTTGAGGGGAAGATGAAAGGTCAAAACTGCTTTGCTCAACACCAACTAAGGAGCCTGGCTTTTACCCAGAAACCCTTTTTGCCCCAAAGCAAAGTATTAACCGTAAGCCCTTAAACTGCTATCTCTTTTAATCCAGCGAAATTTTATATTTTAATTTCTTAGACTCTAAAATTGTTCGTCTGGTTTTTGCATTGTTTTAACAAATTTTGTCTTTTTACTTACTTAAGTTTTACATTTCTGATTTTATTGTATATTTTGTGTCTAATCAGCTAGAATTTCCTTATTATAATCATTTCTTCATTTTAAGTGGCTTTTTTCTACTTAAAAATTTTTGTTCTCTGAATTTAATAACCATATTTTATCTTTTTATTTTATTTATTATAATTGTGGTCAGCACACTAAACTTTGACTTTTATATAACCTTTCAAATTTTATTTTCCCTCTACTTTAAAAAATAGTTTTATCATTTTAATTATCTTTTAATTTCATTTTCTTTTATCTTTATTGTTCAGAATATTTGCTATTTTAATTTTGCACTCTTTGCTTTATTTTATAAATTTTATACTTTCTTAATCTTTTAGCTGTTGGTGTCGAGCAATCTCTTATTTTTAATTAATTGTATTATTTATTGTTGAGCAGTGGTTCTGCTTTTTCTAATTTTTATTTTTTTTCCAGGTTCATTGAGATATAATTGACATATAATGTTGTGTAAGTTTAAGGTGTACAGTGTGGTGATTTGATACACATATGTAATATGTATCACAGTAAAGTTAGTTACACAGTAATGTCGGTTAACACCTCCATCACCTCACACAATTACCATTTTGTGTGTGCATGTGGTGAGGATATTTAAGATCTACTCTCTTCACAACTTTCAAGTATATAATATGGTATTTTTAACCATAGTCACTATGCTGTACATTAGATCCCCAAAATTTTTCATCACATAACTTTGGTACTCTTTGACCAACATCTCCCCACACTCCCTGTCTCCCAGGCTACCCGCACCCCCCAACTACTATTCTGCTCTCTGTTTCTACGAGTTTGACATTTTTAGATTCCATGTATAAGTGAGATCATACAATATTTGTCTTTGTCTGGCTTATTTTGATATCGAATCTCTTAATCTCAAGTTCATGTGCCCAATGTAATAAGCCAAACACTGAGACATCAGTGCTTAGAAATGCAGAAAGGTTTTCTTTGAATTGGCTGAAATGAGAAGAGAGGAGCATGGGTTCATGGAAATCCACTTTCCCAGGAGCAGAAAACAGGGGGTTTTATTGAGCTAAGGGGCTGGGCAGGAGGAACCTTGGAGAAACAAAGGGATCACTCCCAATAAGCCCCTGCACAATGTGACTTCTAGGCATCCACAGCAGCTGGGGGCTGGCCATCTGGTGATTGCAACCTCCCCAATGACATTCTCTTTCTTCTACAAAGCAAGCTCACATACTCCTCAAGACTTCTGAGTCACTCCCTTCAAGTTAAACAAGAAAACAGCAAATTGAACAAGGTCAAAAAGCAACCACATTCTTTCTTTTTTTAATGTAGCTTTTTTTTAAGTATGCTTTTTTTTTTTTTGGTGAGGAAGGTTGGCCCTGAGCTAACATCTGTTGCTAATCTTCTTCTTTTTTTTTTTTCTCCCCAAAGCCCCGGTACATAATTGTATATCCTAATTGTAGGTCATTCTAGTTCTTCTATGTGGGACACCACCACAGCACAGCTTTATGAGGCCTGTGTAGACCCGTGCCCGGGATCTGAACCAGCGAAGCCTAGGCTGCCAAAGCGAAGCATGTGAACTTAACTGCTTGGCCATGGGGTGGCCCCAGCAATCATGTTCTTATTGAATATCTGCAGTAACCCTCGGGTACCCCCCTTCAATTTCACTTAGCATAATTCCGTCAAGGTCCATCCATGTTGTCATAAATGACAGGATTTCCTTCTTTTTATAGTAGCTAAATAATATTCCATTGTATATATATCACATTTTCTTTATCCATTCATCCATCGATGGACACTTAGGTTGTTTTCATGTCTTGACCACTGTGAGCAATGCTGCAATGAATATGGGTGTACAGATACCTCTTCAAGATAATGACTTCATTTCCATTGGATATATACACAGCAATGGGATTGCTGGATCATATGCTAGTTCTATTTTTAATTTCTTGAGGAACTTCCATATTGTTTTCCATAGTGGCAGCACCAACTTACGTTTCCATTAACAGTGCGCAAGGGTTCCCTTTACTCCACATCCTGCCAACACTTGCTACCCCTTGTCTTTTTTGTAACAGCCATTCTAACAGGTGTGAGATGATATCTAACTATGGTTTTGATTTGAATTTCCCTGATGGTTAGTGACGTGGAGCATCTTTTCTTGTACCTGTTGGCCACCTGCATGCTTTCTTTGGAAAATGTCAATTCAAGTCCTCAGCCCAGTTTTAAATCAGATTGTTTGCTTTTTTGCTATTGAGTAGTATGAGTTCTCTATATATTTTGGATATTAACCCCTTATAAGATATATAGTTTGCAAATATTTTCTCCCGTTCTGTAGGTTGCCTTTTCATTTTGTTGATTGTTTCTTTTGCTGTGTAGAAGCTTTTTAATTTGATATCTTAGTTTATTTTTGCTTTTCCTTTTGTCTCTTTTGGTGTCACATCCAAAAAATTGTTGCCAAGACCAATGTCAAGGAGTTTTCCCCTGCATTTTCATCTAGGAGTTTTAAGACTTCAGGTCTTAAATTTAAGTCTTTAATCAAGTTAATTTTTGTGGGTGGCGTAAGATAGAGGTCCAATTTCATTCCTTTGCATATGAGTATCTAGTTTTCCCAACACTGTATATTGAAGAGACTATCCTTTCCACATTGAGTATTCTTGGCTCTCTTGTCAGATACTGTTTGACCATATATGGGTGAATTTATTTCTAGGCTCTCAATTCTGTTCCATTGCTCTATGTGTCTGTTTTTATGCTATCATCATACTATTTTGATTACTATACCTTTATAGCACTTCTGATTTTCTTGCTCCACAATATACTTGAGAGATATAAAACATTCCCGGGGGCTCCTTATATCCAAAGGAACTATATATTTCATTACACTATTAGTTATTATGCAAGGACAGCAGGCATAAGTCAGTATTATTCCAGGCAAACTAGGACATATGAGTACCCTAATTACAGCAGTAATTTTCAACTGGGCCAAAGGCTTAATCTCCTGAAAGCGTGTGTGAGTATGTCAGAGTAGCCAGGGATATAAGTATCAATTAGGGCCTACAGAGAAAAACAGATATCACACCGGCTATTTTAAGAAAGAGAATTTAAAATAAAGACTTGTTAATCAGTGACTGAGAGAACTGAAAAAATGAAAAGGGAACTCTGAGATTTTCTGGTAGAGCTGCAAGAAGCAACTGCAACTCCTGGGGCTGGGAAAGAAAAGATGTCGGGATCATTTGAATCGTTGTGCTCCATGGAGAGACCCCCAAGGAGCTGGAACTAGACCCCTGAGGATGGGGCACTGGCCATGGGAGCTCTGAGGAAGTTTCTGCAGAGCTGTGACTCAGACCTCTGGGGAGGAGGTGCCAGCTGGCTGGTAGTGGTGTCTCTGAAGGGGCGTAATGAGAGCAGTGTGGGGAGTGTAGAAAAGAACTGCAACCTGCAGTCAAGTATTGCTCCTGAAACCAAGTGTTGATGCCAGAGTAAAAAACAGTTGCTAGGGTGGCGCTGACAGGAACAGAAAGCAAATGGAAAGGAGTAAATCCCTCACCTCTCCAGCCTTCTAGTCTCCCTACAGAGTCTCTATTAGAAGAACCTAACAGGGAGAGCTGGCAGAAGAGAAGTTTGCAGATACCCAGGCACAGTAGCATCAAACAGAGCAAAGAAGAGGAGAAGCTTAGAGAAAATAGCTTCACAACCAGCAGGTTCCATTCCTTTGGCTACTCAGATCATTCAGTCCCTCTACTCATGTTAAACTTATGTACAAGATGACAAGATGTAGCTTTCCTTTGTACAAATGAAGACATTCTCTTTCCCTCCCCATAATGAGAAGACACAATGTCCTAATACCCATTGTATCCATCCCTGGTTGACAATCACAGTGTCCTTCTCTGGAAGATAGGTGAATAGTTGATTAAAAATAAAACACACTCCCAGACCCCTATCCTATCCTACACCTCATCAGAGTGAGGACTCAACTCATTTTCCATTTCCCGAGAGAGGAAAGGATTCCATTTTGAACAGGTTTGTATCTCTGAAAAATAGCTTCATTAAGCTTCAGGTGCTGGTTCACAGTGATTATTCCACTCAGATAGTGCTATGTTGACCAAACTTCTGTTTATTCCAGTTAGAGCCCCTGTCTAAGAAAGCATTCTCTCCTTCACTGGAACTTGTCCGGTTGAATCCCATCAGCTAACTATTGGACCCCACGGAGCTCTTTGAAGTAGCTACTGCAGGGTATATAGGAATCAAATGAATCATCCCTGGTCTTTGTTCTGTACGACTCACCTCAGTCTGCTCTTCACACCTGATCCAACACTCCTTCTGACATCCTTGAACACTGCCTTCTTCTGCTCACTTTTTCATCAACTACTCAGTTGCACCCTTACGTCACTTTTTTGACTTAACACTTGGTACTAGCCCCAGCCTCAGCACTCTTCTCCAAATGACATGGTTCTTTTTCTGGTTATGTAACTTCTGTCTGCTCAAATAAATCTCCTACTGCTGAGCTCAGCTTAGGACTCATCCAGCTGATCTGGCAGAATTGGCACAGACAATGTCCCTATATAGGCTGACTCTACACAAATGCTTAACTCTACACTCAACTGCAGTCATGGTTTGCAGTAATTCACCTGAGCCTGTTGACTCTCTTATGAATTTTGTCCCTATGTCATTAACTTGTTTTGCAAACCTGACAAACTCCCTTATCCCAGATGATTGGCTAATCTTACTGGTCTTTGGCCCACTGGTGCTAAGCTTGTTCGTTTAAGATCAATGGACTCAATTTGTAGTTGTAATTCTTTAATCCTAAAGATATAAAGCTAATGGCTGCATCCTAGAGATTTCACAGAGCATACTCCCTCCCATCCCTTGCACTGAACGACCAAATTCCAATCTGTGAGCTTTTCTTCTAAGGTTTAATATCTTGTATCTGGAAGCAACCTGGATTGGAGAGAACTGATAACCTTATTCTCAAGGAAGCAGTTGCTTTTTTCTAATTTCCAAGTCAAAGAGTTGGTAAAGGCAAGGGTGAATTGATTGTTCTAATCTTTGTCAGTATCACTTGTTTACCAGGCTCTTATAGTAAGAACCAATTCTTTCTTTTTAAAATTTGATTGCCAATAAGATGGATAAGACATGCATCACTTTACCCTCTTCCCACAGTTTAAAGTAAACTGTGTCTGCATTTGGCAATTTTTTTTGAGCCACTTAGACAATCTTGACCCTGATGATTGGCATAACTATGCTCAGAGGTTGAAGTCCCAGGACATGTTCTGGATCATCACTCAACTTGTGTGACTAACCATTGTTTTCCCCTGTAGGTCATATCCCTAACAATAGTTGTGTGAATTTAAGTTGAAAGATACTGGCCAATTGGTTTCCGAATACAATTTAATACTGTTGAATGAAGCATTAAAAGCTATTGTTATGGACCAGCACTTCTCAATTTTTCATTTGGCTGTGAATTAGCTGGAGACCTTGTTAAAAAAGTGGATTTTGGTTCAGTAAGTCTGGAGCAGAGCCTGAGATTCTGCATTTTAAAATAAATTCCCAGGTAATGCTAGTGTCAATGAAAATAATCCATAATCAATCTATAAATGAAAATTTGGGTGAGTTTATTCTGAGCTTAAATCTGAGGATTATAACCCGGGAGAGTCTTTCCACAAAGGAACAGAGCACTCCAAAGAAGTGGGGGTATACAGGGTGGTTATATACCCTCAAAGAGTATGTTTCACATAGGATTGAAATGTCCCTTTCACAATAGTCACAAGGCTGCTCTGTCAGCACAGCGATTGATGGAGATGGCAGATAAGTCTGCTGTCTCAGTGAACGCCGCAGGGTGGCAGGTGTGTTGCCTTGGGCTTGGTGGTCACAGATGAGCACTGCAATCAGTTTCCAGCCTAAAGAAAGATGCTTAATCTTTAAGGAGCTGCCAACGTTGGGAGGGGGAGAGAAGTGGCACCGTTATCTCAAGGGCCTTTGCTCTTGCCATAGGGAATGTCTAATGCAGATATACAATGCATGCTCAACAGCCTCGGTCAGGCCCTTTTGGAAAGACAAGGTCAGGCCGAATTAGGTTGACACAAGTGGCTTCCACATATACTCCAATATATCCTATTACTTGCCATTTTTATTTGTCACTAGTAATGCTGGTCTACAGAACATATTTTGAATAGCAAGATTCTAGACTGTGTGATAAGGAGCCTCTCCCTGCTTTTCAGCATGCTCAGGGTAGGTGTCATGAACACTTTCAAAAGTAGGTTCCTAGAACCTGTTTGTGCACATGTCATGACTTTTACGACTGGGTAGTACGAAAAGCAATAAATATGGCAGCTTTAGCACATTACTTTATGTGTGTTCCCTACTGAAAATCCACTAAAATGATAGTAAATACCTTTTTTTTAAATTAAGGTTATGATAGTTAACAACCTTGTGAAATTACAGTTGTACATCATTATTAGTCATGTTGTAGGTACACCACTTCACCCCTAGTGCCCTCCCCTCGCCCCCTTTTCCCCTGGTAACCACCAATCAGTTCTCTTTGTCCATATGTTAACTACCACCTATGAGTGGAGTCATACAGAGTTCCTCTTTCTCTGTCTGGCTTATTTCACTCAACATAATACCCTCAAGGTCTATCCATGTTGTTGTGAATGGGATGACTTTGTCCTTTTTTATGGCTGAGTAGTATTCCATTGTGTATATATACACCATATCTTCTTTATCCAATCATCAGTTGCTGGGCACTTAGGTTGGTTCCATGACTTGGCTATTGTGAATAATGCTGCGGTAAACATAGAAGTGCATGGGACTTTCGGAATTGCTGATTTCAGGTTCTTAGGATAGATACCCAGTAGTGGGATGGCTGGGTCATAAGGAATTTCTATTCTTAACTTTTTGAGGAATCTCCATACTGTTTTCCATAGTGGCTGCACCAGTTTGCATTCCCACCAACAGGGTATGAGGGTTCCTTTTTCTCCACAGCCTCTCCAACATTTGTCACTCTTGGTTTTGGATATTTTTGCCATTCTAACAGGTGTAAGGTGATATCTTAGTGTAGTTTTGATTTGCATTTCCCTGATGATTAGTGATGATGAGCATCTTTTCATGTGCCTATTGGCCATCTGTATATCTTCTTTGGAGAAATGTCTGTTCATGTCCCCTGCCCATTTTGCAATTGGGTTGTTTGATTTTTTATTGTTGAGTTGTGTGAGTTCTTTGTATATTATGGAGATTAACCCTTTGTTCGATAAATAACTTGTAAATATTTTTTCCCAATTAGTGTGCTGGGTTTTTGTTTCAATCCTGTTTTCCCTTGTCTTGAAGAAGCTCTTTAGTCTGATGAAGTCCCATTTGTTTATTCTTTCTATTGTTTCCCTCATGTGAGGGGTTATGGTGTCCGAAAAGATTCTTTTGAAGCTGATGTCAAAGAGCGTACTGCCAATATTCTCTTCTAGAAGACTTATTGTTTCAGGCCTAATCTTTAGGTCTTTGATCCATTTTGAGTTTATTTTAGTAAATGGTGAAAAAGAATGGTTGATTTTCATTCTTTTACATGTGGCTGTCCAGTTTTCCCAGCACCATTTGTTGAAGAGACTTTCTTTCCTCCATTGTAGGCCTTCAGGTCCTTTGTCAAAGATTAGCTGTCCATAGATGTGTGGTTTTATTTCTGGGCTTTCAATTCTGTTCCATTGATCTGTGCATCTGTTTTTGTACCAGTACCACGCTGTTTTGATTACTGTAGCTTTGTAGTATGTTTTGAAGTCAGGGATTGTGATGCCTCCAGCTTTGTTCTTCTTTCTCAGGATTGCTTTAGCAATTCGGGGTCTTTTGTTGCCCCATATGAATTTTAGGATTCTTTGTTCAATTTCTGTAAAGAATGACATTGGAATTCTGATTGGGATAGTGTTGAATCTGTAGATTGCTTTAGGTAGTATGGACATTTTAAATACGTTTATTCTTCCAATCCATGTACATGGAATGTCTTTCCATCTCTTTATGTCATCGTCGATTTCTTTCAAGAAAGTCTTGTAGTTTTCGTTGTATAGGTCTTTCACTTCCTTGGTTAAGTTTATCCCAAGGTATTTTATTCTTTTTGTTGCAATCGTGAATGGGATTTAGTTCTTGAGATCTTTTTCTGTTAGTTCATTGTTAGCATATAGAAATGCTACTGATTTACGTATGTTGATTTTATACCCTGCAACTTTGCTGTAGTTGTTGATTGTTTCTAATAGTTTTTCTATGGATTCTTTGGGGTTTTCTATATTATATATATATATCATGTCATCTGCAAACCGCAAGAGTTTTACTTCTTCGTTGCCTATTTGGATTCCTTTTATTTCTTTTTCCTGCCAAATTGCTCTGGCCAAAACCTCCAGTACTATGTTGAATAGGAGTGGTGAAAGTGGGCACCCTTGTCTTGTTCCTGTTCTGAGAGGGATGGGTTTCAGTTTTTGTCCATTGAATATGATGTTGGCTGTGGGTTTGTTATATATGGCCTTTATTATGTTGAGGTACTTTCCTTCTATACCTATTTTATTGAGGGTTTTTATCATAAATGGATGTTGGATCTTGTTGAATGCTTTCTCTGCATCTATTGAGATGATCATGTGTTTTTTTGTTTCTCATTTTGTTAATGTAGTGAATCACGTTGATTCAATTGGATGTTGAACCATCCCTGTGTCCCTGGTATAAATCCCACTTGATCATGGTGTATAATCTTTTTGATGTATTGCTGTATTCGGTTTGCCAAAATTTTGTTGAGGATTTTTGCATCTATGTTCATCAGCGATATTGGCCTGTAGTTTTCCTTCTTTGTGATGTCCTTGTCAGGTTTGGGGATCAGGGTGATGTTGGCTTCATAGAATGTATTAGGGAGTGCTCCATCTTCCTCTATTTTCTGGAATAGTTTGAGAAGGATACGTATTAAATCTTCTTTGAATGTTTGGTAGAATTCTCCAGAGAAGCCATCTGGTCCTGGACTCTTATTTTTGGGGAGGTTTTTGATTACTGTTTCTATTTCTTTACTTGTGATTGGTCTATTCAGATTCTCTATTTCTTTCTGATTCAGTTTGGGGAGGTTGCATGAGTCTAGGAATTTATCCATTTCTTCTAGGTTGTTCAATTTGTTGGTATATAGTTTTTCATAGTATTCTCTTATAATCCTTTGTATTTCTTCGGTATCTGTTGTGATTTCTCCTCTCTCATTTCTAATTTTATTTATTTGAGACTTCTCTCATTTTATTTTAGTGAGTCTGGCTAAGGGTTTGTCGATTTTGTTAATTTTTTCGAAGAACCAACTCTTGGTTTCATTGATCCTTTCTACTGTCTTTTTTGTTTCAATATCATGTATTTCTGCTCTAATTTTTATTATTTCCCTCCTTCTACTGACTTTGGGCTTTGTTTGTTCTTCTTTTTCTAATTCCGTTAGGTGTCATTTGAGGTTGTTTATTTAAGATTTTTCTTGCTTATTGAGGTGAGCCTGTATTGCAATGAATTTCCCTCTTAGGACTGCCCTTGCTGCGTCCCAAATAATTTGGTATGGTGTGTTTTCATTTTCATTTGTCTCTAGATGATATTTGATTTCTTCTTTAATTTCTTCAATAATCCATTGTTTGTTCAGTAGCATGCTGTTTAGTCTCCACATTTTTGGCCCTTGACCAGCTTTATTCTTGTAGTTGATTTCTAGTTTCATAGCATTATGATCAGAAAAGATGCTTGATATTATTTCAACCCTCTTGAACTTATTGATGCTTGCTTTGTTTCCCAAGATATGGTCTATCCTTGAGAATGTTCCATGTGCGCTTGAGAAGAATGTGTAACCTGCTGTTTTTGGATGAAGTGTCCTATATATATCTATTAGGTCCATCTGATCTAATTTTTCATTTAATTCTATAATTACCTTGTTGATTTTCTGTATGGATGATCTGTCCATTGGTGTTAATGGGGTGTTGAGGTCCCCTACTATTATTGTATTGCTGCTGATGTCTCCTTTTAGTTTTGTTAATAGTTTCTTTATGAATTTTGGTGCTCCTGTGTTAGGTGCGTATATATTTATAAGTGTTATGTCATCTTGATGGAGCGTCCCTTTTATCATTATATACTGCCCCTCTTTGTCTTTCTTTATCTTTATGAGGACCTCCTCATAGTCACAGTGGTCCTGTGGGGTCCCTCGTCGGTTGGGGGCAATCATAAGGGGGGCCTCAGGCTGCTGGTGCCTACTGTTGCAGCCCACTTATACACGCTCCCTCCTTGGGGTCTGCAGCGGTGTTATGGGCTTTCCCAGCAGCCGGGAGCAGGATCATCTATAATTGCAGCTTTGTCACTGACAGAGCCCACAAGATCACACTTGTCCACTATAGGTCCCAGCAGAGCTATGGGTATCTTCTGCAGTCTGTCGTTAACTCACCTAGCTGTGCTACTTTTGCCCCAGGGTCTTCCCCCCTTGTGATTGTCAGTCGGGACCCCTCCACTAGTGCTGTGCAGAGGTTTTCACTGAGGCTGCTGTAGGAACCTGGAGTTCCCCCCTGGGCCATGTAGCCATTTCACCGGAGCTCCACTCTGCCCCACACCACTCTCACGGGATCTCTGGGAGCCCCTTGCCTCGTCTGGGACACGGCCAGAGTCCGTGGGCCTGGCGGTGGCTGGCAAGCTGCTGTCTTGCGGGTAATTCTGCTCTAGGGAGCTTCCTGGTGCTCCTAATGCTGGGAGGGGCCTCCCTGCCAATGGCGAGCAGAGGCTTTCCCTGCGGGGGGGGGGACCCCGGAGCCTCCCCTCAGGCTGCAGAGCCAGGCGCTGGAGCTCCAACCCTGTCCCCAAGCACGTCCATGGGAAGTCTGGGCGCCCCGTGCACCGACCGGTGCGCCGGAGACCGTGGGCCCAGCAGCAGCTGGCGGGCTGGTGCCATGCCGGGGAATCTGCTCGCTGGGAGCTTTCTTTTGTTCTGGTTTCTGAGCGGGGCCTCCCTGCTAATGGCGAGCAGAGACCTTCCCTGCCGGTGGGTGCGGGACACTGGAGATTCCCCCTGGGCTTAGGTGTAATTGCGGGGGGCTTAGGTAGGGCTGTTGTCACCTGTTTCCACCGTCGCTCCATTGGGGAGTGCACACTCCCGCCCTTGGTGCATGGCAATGCTATGGGGGAGTCCACTGGAAGAGAGCCTCTTGCAGGTGCTAGGCTGTCCAAGGGTCAGGGGTAGGAGAGTTTTCACCTATTTCCACCTCCTCCCGTCCATCTTCTGATGTACAGCAGCACGAGTCTCTTAGGCATCTTGAGATGCTATCTGGATATCCTTTGCTAATCGGTGAATGTCCAATTAGTTGTAGATTCAAAGGGGGAGAGACAAAGAAGACCACTCACTCCGCCATCTTGGTCCCACCCCCTATCGATAGTAAATACCTTTTAAAATAAGACAATAAGTCCACAAGGAAAAAGAGAAGACTCATAGCAACATAATTTTTGGAGGTAGAGAGGAAATGGACAAGTGGTAAATGATTTAGCAGAATTGAAATTGTTAAACAATAAGCCAGAAATGGAGAACCTAAGAAGCAACTCAATTTAATTGAAGAACTCCCAAAGGGCTCAAGAATTGAGGCACCAGATATCTCTGGAATTGGGGGTTAATGAGGGACTGAGAAAAAGAGGATTCTTTGAAAGCCTATTTAAGAAACAGACCATCAGATTCCCACCCAGATGTGTATGGCAACTGTCCCTTTCACACCTGGGCAGCGCAGATAAAAACAATGAGCATCTAGATGAGAGTGGGAGGGCATTTGCAGAGTCAAGGGCACGGATATTGCACTGAAAGTGGGATGGAGTGAAAATGTACATAATGAGCACTGAAACCCTGGGCCCAGCCTGCTTCCTGTATTTGGCAACAAGAATGGTGGCAGCCAGACATATGCCCTTCAGGTAGAAGACTGGAAAAGCTTCGCCAGGGAATCTGACAAATCCAAGAGAAAAAAAAGGTTTAGGACATTGAAGCCATGGATCCACAGAAGCAGTCCAGTCAGAACAAAATAGTGAAGATCTTAACTGACAAGCACCACCGACTGCAGTTGTTTAGTTCCCCACTCTTAAACGTGAGCAAATAGAGATAGGGATCAACAGATGTTAGAAGAAAACATCAAGTATGAAAGATAAAAACCAAAATGAGCTAACAGAATAAAGCCACCTGCAGAAAGCAGAAAATGCAAGGGGGAAACACAAAATGTTCTCAATATCTTCAGAGAAATAAGAGAAAATATCACATACATGAAACAGGAAGATGATGCTAATAAAAGGAACATTCAGAGAATGAAAAAGAGCTCTTGGGAATTAGAACAGCACAAATGAAAACTCAATGGAAAGGCTAGAATATTAAGTGGGAGGAAACTTCTCTTTAAAACAAAAAGGCAAAGACATGGAATGAAGAAGAAAACAATACAAAAAGTGTTACCCTCAAATAAGAATTCTAGAAAGAGGGCACAAAAAGGAGAGGATATAATTATCAAAGAAAAATTCAGTAAGGTTTTCTAGAAATGAAGGACATGAATTTCCATCTTGCTAGGGCTCATGGAGCACCCAGCACAATGGGTGAAAGCAGACCCTCCCCGTGCCCTGGGGCACATCAGAGTGAAAGGAAAGAACAGTAGGGACAAAGAGAAGATCCCACAGACTTCCAGGGAGGGAAACATGATTTTTGGAAATGTCAAGAGTTGGAACGGCATCAGATTCCTCAACAGCAATGATAGAAGCTAGAAGAGAAGGGAGCTGTGCCTAAAAATTTCAGAAAGAGATTTCCATTCTGGGGTTTTGCATCCAGCCAACATCAATTAAACATGAACATAAAATAAAAAAAGATGTTTTCAGACATGGAAATTCTCAGAAATATTATCTCCCTTGCATCCTTTGTTGGGAAGCTACTCCAAAATGACAGACTTAACCAAAGGAAGACATGAGGATCCAGGCAACTGTGGTCCAGCGTAGGAAAAGGGCAAAAGGAATCCCTAGGATAACAGTGAAGAGAAACCCCACGCCGACAGCTCTGTGCAGGCCTGGAGAAATCAGTTCAGATTGGAGCAATTCCAGAGGTCCAATAAATGGTTCTAGAAAATAAAATTATAGAATATCTAAGGTGTTTGAACATCCTGAGAGGTGATTTATAAAATGGTGGTGGGGGGAGGGGTTTGATTTAGTGGTAAGAACATCAAAAACTAAGCAAATAAAAAAACATAATTATTAACTCTAGAGAAAATTAAATGTTGTTCAGGGAATCAGAAGTAATTATTCACAGAGTTGGTATAATGTCAACACTGAGTATCAATCCAGCCAATTTCTGCACAGCTGGAAGAATGGGGGTAATTGGAATGTGCCTGGGTGGTGGGGTGGGAGTGGTGGCAAAACAAGCTGAAGTCTCATCCCCCACAGAGAGAATCAATGGAAAATACCGAAATCAAACACAGGCAGCATAACCATGTTATTTGACATATGGCGCTAAACACCAAAATTATCGACTAAAAGAATCCAAAGTGATATTCTCAGTGGATTGTGAAGTGGAAGGAGAGAGAGGGAGGGGGAGCCTGTTACTTTTCATAGCAACCATTTGACTGTCTGTGTGCCCATAACATTTTTGTAAAAATATGGATTTGTAAAAATAAAAACCACAATTTCAAAAGGAATGAGATAGAGAAAAGGGTTCTGTTAGTTCTGTAAGCAAGTCACCTGTTGCAAAGACTAAAGCTGTGGTTTTGGGGAAATATCACAAGTATAAAGAAGGAAATAGAAGGCATAAGAATCTCACCACCCAAAGATCATTGCTGTTAAGATTTCAGCTGTTAGTTTCCGTGTCTTTCCTCACTGGTGAGCATTCAACCTAGTGCGTTCCTGTTGCACTGCCAGATTTAACTGAACGGAGCAAGCACAGCTGAGCACCAGCTACACGCCAGGCATCGTGTGAGGTGCCAAGAACATCAAGACAAAGACGCAGTCCCTGTGTATTAATTCTGTTACTCGAGTAAGTGTGAGACTTACTCAAATGGAGGTAAGAGCAACACGGAGTTTTCATTGGCTTGAGAAGTTGCCCTCCTTCATTTCTTATCAGCAAACACTGCACTTCGTAAACTTAGTCTTTGTAGCTCCAGAAGTTCTAGAAAGAGAAGAAACTTTGCCAAGCCCAGTGATACACTTTCAAAATGAAACCCACTACAGACTAATCAGGAATTTACAAATTTAATTCTTACTACCAGCAAAAAATGTCAAGTGTAATAAGTGCTTACAGACCTTCCTTTGGCTGACATGACTGACAGTGACCTGGTTATCCTTGATATGGCTTCAGTAGAAAGCTGTGGCAGTGCAGTGGCCTGGTGACCCCAGGTGGTTTATTTTTTCCCAGCTTTATTATCCTAATAAGAAAATTAAATTCTGCACACTTGAAACCTGATTTGGGTAAAGAAAGCCATAACTTCTTCTCTTACACCAACCTGATGAAGGAAAAAATTTAACAAGGCAAACAGATGAGAAATGGTTGGCCCCAGAGCTGTCTGCTGGTGTTGGCTGCAGCCTCTTAGTTTCCCTACTCTGCAGCTGCCACCCTGTCTCACGGGGGAGCTGGGCAGCATCGCACAGTGGTTCAGCACGTGTCTCTGGAGCCTGAACACTGCAACTGGAACACCGGCTTTCCTCCCACTCAGTTCCTCATCTGTACAATGGGTGTGTTAGTAACAGCAAAGGTCGTTAAGGAAGATTAAATGAGTTAATATTTGTAAGGCACACAGACGGGTGTCCTGCACCTGTTAGGTTCTATGTAAGCATTTCATGATTGATAGAAATAAATTCTGTCTGAGTGGGTTCAAATAGAAGTCTATTTCCTTTACTACTCACGGAAGATGACAGACTTAAGAATTAGTTAACCATTTCTCCCATTCTTTGTGCCAACTTCTTAACAAGCTGATGGTTGGTTTTCTCTTTCCCATCTAATTCATGAGAAGTACGCTACTCCACAATTATTGTTAGAAGATTGATATACTATCACTTAATGACAATATAATTGCAAAAACTTATGTAGCACTTACTACATGTCAGACACAGTGGTAATCATTTTATGCACATCATCTCATTTAATCTTCACAACAACCCATTTTACAGTTAAGGAAACCAAGACACACAGAAAGTTAAGTGACTTGCCCAACGTTACGCAGTTGGTAAGTGGTGGACCCAGGATTCAATCCTAGACAGCTGGCTCCAGGGTCCACATGCTTCACCAAGACGGTGGGCTGCCCCTTGGAGAGCATGCTCTGTTAGGAATAACATGCAACTTTAAATGCTACTGATCTTCTTTTTGTCTCTGCTACGAATAGAAACCAGTTATCCCCCAAACCTCATCAAGACTCACCAAGAGTTCCCTACTTGATGGCATTTCCATTGGACACACAGCCACTAACTTCTTCCCTATCTGAACTCTTCTTTCCACTTAGGTCAAAATTAGCTTTATTCCACAGAGATATCAGAGCCTACTGGTTCTGAATTCTATATTCACCAGACTCATAGTCAAAGTATGGCTAAAGAAAAATCAGTGGGGAGGTCAATTGGCCACGGCCTCAGGCTAAACGCCAATGGTGGACTCTTCCTGGCAAAAGATCCCTCAGCCAACTCTGTATTTCAGCTTTGCAGGTCCTTACATCCAATTCTAGCCATTACTCAAGAAGCTCAAACTCTGGTAGGAGGCTGATTTATAAACCAAGAACTCAATTTACAAGGAAAGCTACATCTGGGTGTAAAACCTATCTAGGGCATTTTTATAGGGTAATAATTTATCTTGAGTGAGACCAAGAACACCTGGAGTCCCTATTATAGATCAGAAGGCTGTTTAGTAAGGACAGGTGTAGAGACAAAGGAACTAGGTGTTTTTAAAGAATATTTCCATCAAGTTACTACCTGAGTGAACTGCCCTCTCTCTACTCTAGAAGCATGGGTCCTGAGGGTTAGCAGCAGCCCTCAGGGCCAGAACAGCCTCTCTCCAGGGCAGGGCAGCAGACCATCTGCCATGGCCCTCCTCTTTGGCTACCTTCTCCTACGCTCCATGTAACCTATCATCCTTCTGTCAGAACCCTACCGTACTCACACTTGTTGCAGTGTGTCAGGGGCATGCATGTGATGTACACACATGTTCCAGGCCTGCTTTCTTGAGGACCTGTCTTGTCCTGATGAAACTCAGGAATTTCTCATGACACTTCATCGTGACACTAGCAAACCACCTCTTGGGTGGGGTTATTTCTAAGGTGACTCACTTCACATTCAGAGAGTCACATTGTTTCTAACTTTATTCTCAAGTTCTGAGATCATCTCCCCACTTAGAGCTAATAGCTGCCTTATGCATCAACGTTTATAAGTGAAGTGATAAATATGTGGTTGTGGTGATTTGTAAAAGAAAGAAGAAAAGAAGAAGGAAAGGAGAACTCTATGGTCGAGTTAAACCTGGTTAAATGACAGTGATTATTTATTCAAGTAACTGTAAAACTTCATGCTTATCTTGTTCTATTTGCTTTGACCAAAAAGAAAAAGTGTAGTCACAAGAATGATCTTAGAATTGTGACCCTTGAATCAGACCTAGACTTGACAGAATCCAAACAGATGTCGTTCAAATATCTATAAGACTTGTGGCGCTACACATAGGAAGAATATGACAAGAATTCAGCTTAGAATATAACTGGAGATGATCCATTGGATCCAATCAGTTGGTGAAGCAACATGCATGGGGGTTGCAGGCCTAAATCAGACATGAAAATTAGGGGCCACATACTCCAGTGCAGGGGCAGGGGCTCGTGTGACAGCCCTAATCTGGCACAGGACGTTATAAGAGGCTTCTGGAAATACTCATCCTCCATCAATGTGAGAAAACTCATTCTAGATGTTGTTGAAATAAACTTCTAAGCCCAAGATGGAGCCGCTTCTGCCCAGGGTGTCACGTCAGCGAGCAAAACTTTTGTGTCCCTGTGTACTCTACTCTTGACCAGAAACACAGTATATCCAGTCAGCCAATCCCCAAATGCCAAGCCAACTCTGGGTTCTATACTTATTTCCCTGTTCCTTCATCTTTCTAAATAAGGTCAGATGTGCAACCCCAGCCAATCGGGCACTGTGTCGGCATTGGCACTCCTAATGCTCCGTAGAGCTCACTATTGCCCAAAATCCCACCGGAAGAGTGTTCCACAGCTTGCAAGACACTGTACTCCCCCAATCTGTGAATTATTTTTCCTTGAATAAAGGACATCAAAATTCTTACTAAATTGTTTTAGTTTTGTCAATGTCTACAGCTATAAATATTCTTATCCCAACGAAATTCTCAGTCCCTAGGCAACCTCAGCTACCCAAAAGGGCAATGTCAAACTACTTTGGAGGAAATAATTTCCTCCTTCATGGATAAACATCTGAGGAGATTTAGAAGTAAATATAGAAATGGTTGGGGCCGGCCCAGTGGCGCAACGGTTAAGTGCACACATTCCACTTTGGCGGCCCGGGGTTCGCCAGTTCGAGTCTCAGGTGTGGACATGGCACTGCTTGGCATGCCATGCTGTGGTAGGCATCCCACATATAAAGTAGAGGAAGATGGGCATGGATGTTAGCTCGGGGCCAGGCTTCCTCAGCAAAAAGAGGAGGACTGGCAGCAGTTAGCTCAAGGCTAATCTTCCTCAAAAAAAAAAAAAGAAATGGTTAAGTAAACCGAACCCTGAATTATTACTATTTTGAATTAAATTTGGTGATACCCTATAGCTATATAGTATTTTTTTTAATTTTAATTTTTGTTTCTATAGCAGTAACATTGGATTATAACATTATATAACTTTCAGATGTACATCATAATATATTTCAAATTCTGTGTAGATTACATCATGCTCACCACCCAAAGATTAATTATAGTCCATCACCACACATGTGTGCCTAATCACCCCTTTTCCCCTCCTCCCTCCTCCTTTCCCCTCTGGTAACCATCAATCCAATCTCTGTTGCTATGTGCTTGTTTGTCATTGTTTTAATCTTCTACTTATGAGTGAGGTCATGTGGTATCTGACTTTCTCCCTCTGACTTACTTCACTTAGCATAAAACCCTCAAGGTCTATCCATGTTGTCACAAATGGCTGGATTTCATCCTTTCTTATGGCTGAGTAGTATTCCATTGTGTATACATATCACACCTTTTTTATCCATTCATCCCTTGATGGGCACCTAGGTTGCTTCCAAGTCTTGGCTATTGTGAATAATGCTCAATGAACATAGGGGTGCAAGTACCTTTATGCATTTGTGTTTTCAAGTTTTTTGGATAAATACCCAGCAGTGGAATAGCTGGATCATATGGTAGATCTATTCGTAATTTTCTAAGGAAACTCCATACTGTTTTCCATAGTGGCTGCACCAGTTCACACTCCCACCAGCAGTGTACGAGGGTTCCCTTCTCCCCACATCCTCTCCAAAACCTGTTGTTTCTTCTCTTGTTAATCATAGCCATTCTGACCAGAGTGAGGTGATATCTTGGAGTTTTGACTTGCATTTCCCTGATAGCTAGTAATGTTGAACATGTTTTCATGTACCTGTTGGCGATCCGTATATCTTCTTTGGAGAAATCTCTGTTCAGATCTTTTGCCCATTTTTCAATCAAGTTGTTGGTTTTTCTTGTTGTTGAGACGTATGAGTTCTTTGTATATTTTGGATATTAGCCCCTTATCTGATATACGGTTTGCAAATATCTTCTCCCAATTGTTAGGTTGTTTTTTCGTTTTGTTGATGGTTTCCTTTGCTGTGCAGAAGCTTTTTAGTTTGATGTAGTCACATTTGTTTACTTTTTCTTTTGTTTCCATTGCCCAGTCAGACACAGTACTTGAAAATATGCTGCTAAGACTGATGTCAAAGAACATGCTGCCTTTGGTTTCTTCCAGAAGTTTCATGGTTTCAGGTGTTTCATTCAAGTCTTTAATCCATTTTGAGTTTGTTTTTGTGCACGGTGTAAGATGATGGTCTGCTTTCATTCTTTTGCCTGTGGGTGTCCAGTTTTCCCAACACCATTTATTGAAGAGACTCTCCTTTCTCCATTGTATGTTCTTGGCTCCCTTGTCGAAAATTAGCCATCCACATATGTGTGGGTTTATTTCCAGGCTCTCAATTCTGTTCCATTGATCTATGTGTCTATTTTTGTGCCAGTACCATGCTGTTTTGGTTACTATAGCTTTGTAGTATATTTTGTATATAGTATTTTAAGTACTGTACTTATAAGAGAATTTGGCATAGTAAAGAACAATTTAGCATAACAGACTAACTGATTCACCTTATAATTCCAATTTTAAAATGTATAATGAGTATTTATTAGACTTGTGATTTTAAGATTAAAAAAAGTGTTCTAAATTCATAAACTTATCAGCAAGTTTAAGATAACTTGACTTTGCCATATTTATATGCTGTTATTGGTTTATGAGGCTTACTTAAGTTTTGTTTCTCAGTCACACAATCGATGTACTTTAAAAGAAAATGAAATATGTTACATTTACGAATGCGGTTTAAATTTTTCAAGGGAGTTTAATCAGCAGAACCAAATATTAACCCCTCCCCCTTAAAAACTGAAAAAATTTGCTAGATTTTATGGCTAACATAAGATCTATAAAATGAACAAATTATTAAAGAAAAAATATGTTTTTAATTAGAACTTTAGTAAATCAAACATTAATTTTAATAAGCAGAGTAACCCCAGAAAAGTCTTTTCTACTCATAAATGCCTTGCTCATGGGCACACACCTACTCACACACACATGCGCAAAACTTCATTTAACACATTATGAAATGGGCTTTGAGTCCAAGAGATTTCCAGTCTTGATCTAATTCCCATGTGAAACAAAGCATTCAAATTATTCAACAGAAAAATAAACAAAAGATGAGACTACTCACTTTGCCAACGAGATAAGCATCAATAAACATACAAAAAGAAATTTGTTCACCAGCAGGTGAATAAAACGCCAAATAAAACAAGAACGACTTTGCAGTGACCAAGTACCTTGTTTGCTTTGCTTTGTTTTTCATGCAAGTGTCCAGGGGGACCTGGACACTCAGACACTAAGAGTGGGGCCTAAGGGTAATTTGGTAGCTTGTAAAAAAGTTTAAAAACCCGCATAAATTATGCATGTCCAGTGGACCAGCATTTTTATTATCAAAAATGTATCCTAAAGTAATAATAAAATAACGAGCAAAACATTTAACCACCTTGGAGTGCTGTGGATAATTGCTAAAAATTGGAAAGATTGCAGCCAGTCAAGAATAAACAAAATGTGGCATATTAATACAATAGAAACTATGTGATCTAAATATGACATAAAAGGTTATTTAGCACTTAAATATATATTAAGAGAAAAAAAGTATCATAGAAACACTATGACCCATTTTTAAAGTATACGCATGCATAAAGAAAAGTCTGCATGTATGGTTAGAAAAATATTAATCATGGTTATCTCTGAGTGGTAGAATTATGCTCATTACTATTTCTTCCTTTTTTGTTTTCGTGTGTTCTAATGTCTTACAATAAGCACATATTGCTTGTATAATAAGGGAAAACCATAAAACAGCACATGTGTGCCTGTGCATGTGTGCTCTGTGTGTGTGTTTTTCTTGTTTGTTCATTTGCTTTAAGGTATGAAAAAACCTTAAGGTAAAATGGGAAAAACAGACGAGCCCTCAGGGTCAGCACAGGTGAGGTTTGCTAAATGTACAATCCAGCATTCCCTGGTTATCTGCTCAGGAACAATATAAACAATATTGCTAGAAGGGGAAAATACGCCCGCCAAACTCACCTTCCCGTCAGGAAGCAAATAACTATGCGACATTCATTCCACAAACATTATTGAACACTTCCTATGAGCAGGGCATGGTGCTATGGGTAGGGTACAGAAATGGAAACAATGTTGCTGCCCTCAAGGAGCACAGAGTCTACAGGGCAAGATCATCAGGCACGATGACAATAAAGGATGAGAAGCGCGCAAGCTGTGGGTGCTGAGAGGAGAGTCACCTCACATGAGAGGGATTCAGGAAAGGCTTCCTGGAGGAGAGGATGCTTACAGGGCGCCTCGAATGACCAGTGGGAATTTCTAGGCTGGAGAACGTGGGGAGGACAATCTAGGACATGTTTTCCCCTTCTGCACACGTTGTCAAGGATAGGTTTCAATCTCTAGAACAAAGACTGAAAGGTGAGCTTGATTCTAACCAGAGCTGCAGATCCCTCTTATGGAAATAGGACCCTCTAGTGTCCCCAGCTTCCCATTTGTTTCCTTAAAACAAATGATCAATACAGGGGCAACGAATCCCATGTCTGTGGATTTGCAAACCATTGCAGTTTAACTGGAATGAGAGGAGTGCAGTGGTTAGACAATGTGCATATGTGATAATCGAGTAGATGAAGTTACTTTGAATTTTTGGAAGCCTACTCCAAAGTCCAGTTTTAAAAGAAGTATGGGATCGGGCCAGCCCCGTGGCCAAGTGGTTAAATTCACGTGCTCTGCTTCGGGGATCCCCGGGGTTCATGGTTCAGATCCTGGGCATGGACCTACACATCCCTCATCAAGCCATGCTGTGGCGGCGTCACACAGAGAAGAACTTGGATGACTTACAACCAGGACATACAACTATGTACTGGGGCTTTGGGGAGGGAAAAAAAAGGGGGGGAAGATTGGCAACGTCTTCCTCAAAAAAAAAAAAAAGTATGGGATCATAACTTTGATGGGAAATTGACTTAGAGAAAAGAAGCAGAGATAAAAATATACATGGTGGAGGAACAAGGAATTGGTAAGAGGACTGATCATGTTCAAAACGCTGTCTATCCTAAGCTTATCGCGATGCCCTGCTCCGAGGAAAGCTCTTCGCTGACACTCCCTCTCTCAAGCCTCAAAGCTACTCTGAGAGGCAAGATATAGTAATCCTCATCTTACCACTATACACAGTGACATCTAGGAAATGACAGTCTGAGAAGAGGAGGTGTCAGGAACCCTCACAAAACAGCACAAGTGGCTGCTTAGTTGCAGCACGAACAGTGGAGCGTTCCAACGTGGAAGGACCACCCTCCTAGACTGACGGGCAGTGACCTCCTGGTATTTGCTCATGATCAAAGTGCAGAATGTCATCCAGAGACAAGGGTTCGATGACTTTCTCAAGGCAAATTTGCTTCAGATCAAGACTATTGGCTGTGTGACCTTGGACGAGTTATATAACCTCTCTGAGTCTGTTTCCTCTTCTACAAAACAGGAGAAATAACACTTCACAAGCTCCAAGGTGATAATGTGTGTAAACATTTCTATGTAAACACTTAGCCCAGGGCTTGGCACATAAAAAAGGCTCATTAAATGTTGGATGCTAGTATTACTCGATTTTTTCACCCATCTTACTGAGGGCCTTCAAACCCAGGACAGCAGAAACTCTCACTTTGAAAGAGCTAGTGACTGACGCTTACTATAAGGTACTTTTCTCTTCTCCTGGACAGTCAAAAAGACATCACCAATGGCGGGTTAGAATGGCCCTGTGGTAAAATTTTGCTTGTACCTTTGTCACTAACGAACAGCTCAGTTATTCGCATTTAATTTTCCCCAAATGATATGAAAACCAACCTGACATCCCCTGCCCATGCGCGCGTGCACACACACACACACACACACACACACTATTGGCTGCGGAAGTCTGACACTCTTGGGCCGCCCCTCCCCTGTTCCCTGGATCATACAAGAACCCGGGGCTCACAATGAATGGAAAGATTGTCTACCATCTTCCACTCCCAGTGGCAGTGTTAAAAGGGAAGTTGTTTATTCCAAAACTGGAACTTGGAAACTGGAAAAGTTGGGTTAACTCTTCAAGCATACTCAAGACTTTCATATTCAGCCAAGACTTCTGAGTCACATTTGTTGTGGGATTTTTCAGGACTTGGCATATATTGGAGTTAGTGGCCACCTGTGCGTTTGGCTTAAACTTCCGTATAGTGTCTGGACCCCTGTAATGGGCCCTAGAGTGGGTCTACCTCACTTCCTACAGGTTTTTCCCTCGTCCCAGTTAGAAGCAGGAGTTCTTCCAGGAAAGCTAGTTAGTAAGACAGAGGAATGTAGCGTAACTTGGCAGAGTAGTAAGTGTGGAGATATGAAGCAATGTGTGCCCTTTGCTGTCTGTCCCTAGAGACACATCGATTTACTTCAATCAATAACATTTATAAACAGGTACAATCTACAGAGACACAATGTTTTCAACCACATGTAGGAGAGAGACCTATGAGAGACGTCCGGGGTAAGCTGGGAGAGCTGCTAGGGTAGATTGCAAGCCCTCTACTTCTGTTCCTAAACTCTACTCTGCACTGTAGGCAGAGTCGTTCTCAGAATGGTTTCTGTGACACCACCCATTCTAGAGCATTTCTATCCAGCTTTGCCAATAACTTGATTAACTCCATATTAGAGGCGGAAGGCAACTAGGGACTGACTTATCCCTCTCTTTTTACTAATAAAGAAAACAAGGGGGCCCAGAGACATTAAGAAACTTGCCCAACATCACCCAGTTACTCAAGGGCAGAATTTCAGGACTAGAATTTCAGGGTTATCTAGTCCAGCCCCCACCAGAGGCATGAATCTCTTCTAGAGACGCCCTGTCAACTGGTTTTACATATCACACTCAGAAGCTGCCAGGAAATTTGGGAGTTTGTTTCTCAATCACCAGGCCAAGGATTGTTTTTACAGCTAGATACTTACCTTTCTAAATCTATCTGGCTCAAATCAATATTAATATCAGCTGGCATTCCTGGAAGATCACAAACCAAATTATACAGGCAGGGTGAGGCCAGGAAGCAAAGCAGAGGGTGATCAGGAAATAAGGTGAGTGGGTGGGAGGTGAGTTAATCTTACCTTGGTTTGGTCATTCGGGAATCATACACAGCGTAAGCTAGCTGCCCGCCTGACTCTTGACTCATTCCTTAGTCTCGGTGCAGACATGACTTCTTCCAAGGAGCCATCTCCGATCCCCCAAGTCTAGCCCAAGCGTTCCATCTTAGCGGAGTTCCTACTGACAAACAGCCTGTACCTCTCCTGCCATTATGCTCATCACACTTTATTGTAAATACTTATTTATTTGTGTCTGCTCCGTGGTACTGAAAGTTCCCCTACAGTGGGTACTGTGGCATGTTCACCGCCACGTCTCTAGCCCCTGGCACAGTGCTGGGCTCCATCGCAGGTGCTTCAACATAAATCAGTTGCATGAAGAACAAGGTGTGGCCCTGGATTTTTGGCGCTTGGAGGAGAATGTCTTCAATAGCCCTATCCAGGGCCTAGACTGGGGCACCTCAGATATAAGTTATTGGTCTTACTGAAGCCTGAGTTGGATTGCTCTAGAAAGCAAACTGCCAGTATATCTATGTACACACACAGGAGTATGTGTGTGTGTGTGTGTGCACATACAGTGGAAAGATGAGAGAATGGGGAGACCAACATGCTAGAGAGAGCAGCTCTCACAGTGTAAGACCTCAGGAAGCTAGTTCTCTGGGGATTAAACCCACCAGCTTTGAGGGACTTGTTCCCCATGGATCAGAACCCTATTGGGGCCTCAGAATCAGTTGTTCTGAATGAAAGATAGAAAATACTTGCTTGACTGCTGGTAGGAGAAGGCCTACAGTTTTCAAAGAACTTTTACCTTTAGTTTTCTCTGCTTTCTAGAGAATCATGGACCCAGGTATCCTCAAGGACGCTGTTCACCCCCTTCAGGGGTGAACATGACTATCCTAAAGTTGCCAGGTTTTATGATGCAAACTTGAACTCCAAAGTAGTGGGGAGACTTCTAGACTGAAGAGGTTGGCAAATCCTCTCTTCCAAAAACAAGTCTAAAATTGGACAAAATTGTCAAAAGCAATGGTTTAAGGTCTCTGGAAATTAACCAAAGGTAAACTACAAATTGAGAATAATTTATTCATGAAGAATTGCTAGCTCTTCAGGTGGGATCAGAAGGAATCTGTGATCTCCTTGCCTGTGGCCACTCTCCCATCCCCACTCAACAGGTGAGAATGGCAGAGCTGACTGGAAAATCAGCAGCTTTGCTGCCAGAGGGGGCAGTCTGGATTTCAGGCAGAAGGTGAAAACACACCACTGCGTTATCAGGAAAAGTAGCAAAGTAGGTGGAATGTGAACAGGGACAACCCACAGCTCTTCTAGCCTGAGCTTGTGGCCCTGGTTGGGGCAAGCAGAAGACAGACAGAAATTTAGCAGTGAGACCCCGGAAATGAGAGAGCCATTGAAGGGCTGGAATAAGCTCTCCATACAGAGCCAGCTGACTGGGACAGTGCTCACACACATGGGGAGACCCGTGAGAGCCAAGCTGAAGGCTAATGCCAAGGCTGGAGAAATGGCTGGTCTCTGAATGACCCTGCCAGGCTGTGACAACCAAAACCGTCTCCAGACATTTTCAAGTGTCTTCTGGCAGGACTGGGGGAGCAATATTGGCCCCCATTGAGAAACATTGCTCTAGAGCAACTATTAAGAAAATGACATTTTAAAAGAAGTTTTTAAAAATCAGAAGAGGAACTAAAATGGCACACCAAAATTTTTTTAAGACAAAAGATGGCAGTAAATGAGGAACGGAACAAAAGTGACATAAGACCTAAAGAAAATAAATAGCAAAATGACAGATATAAATCCAATGACATCAATAATTACAGTACTATAAATGGTCTAAACATCCCAATTACAGGTAGAAATTGTGGGACTGGCTATGAAAGGAAGACCCAACTGTATGCCGTCAACAAGAGACACACTTTAGATCCAAAACACAAACAGATTGGAAGTAAAAAGATATACTGTGCAAATAGCAATTGTAAGAGAGCTCAAATGGCTATATTAATCAACTTTAAGAATAGAAATATTACTAGAGACAAATAGAGGCATTTTATAATGTCCTTACATCTGGAAGGTATAAAATTTATAATGTATATGCCTAACAATAGAACTCCAACATAACATGCAGCAAAATGAACAGAATGGAAAGGAAAAATAGACAACTCAATAATTACAGTTGGAGATTCCAGTGTTCCTCTCTTGAATAGTGATAAAACAGTTAGACAGAGAGTTAGTAAGATAGAAAGACTTGAACACCATTGTTAACCAACGTGACCTAACTGATAGTTGTAGGACGCTCTACTCAACAGCAGCAGAACATACTTTCTTTCAAGCGCGCATGAGGCATTCTCTACAACAAATGATATGCAAGGCCTTAAAACAAGTCCCAATAAAATTTAAAAGATTGAAATCTTACAAAAATTGTTTCCCAACCACAGAGGAATTAAATTAGAATTCAACAAGAAGAAATGTGAAAGTCCCCCAAATATTTAGAAATTAAGCAAAATATGTCTCAATAATCCTTGGGTTAAAGAAAAGAATCACATGGGAAATTAGGAAATAACTTTTTTTTTTTTTAAGGATTGGCACCTGGGCTAACAAGTGTTGCCAATCTTTTTTTTTTTTTTTCTGCTTTATCTCCCCAACCCTCCTCCTGTACACAGTTGTATATCTTAGTTGCAGGTCCTTCTAGTTGTGGGATGTGGGATGCTGCCTCAACGTGGCCTGACCAGTGGTGCTATGTCCGCTCCCAGGATCCGAACCCTGGGCCGCCGCAGCAGATCGCGCGAACTTAACCCCTTGATCACAGAGCCGGCCCCAGGAAATAACTTGAATTGAATGAAAATGAAAACAAAATTTATGGGATGCAGCTTAAGCTGTGCTCAGAGGGAATTTTACAGGTTTTCATGTACTCACTATCATTAATCATCAGGGAAATGCAAATTAAAACCAGAATGGGATACCACTGCACACATACTGGTATGGCTATAATACAAAAGACTGACAATGCTAAGTACTGGTGAGGACATGGAAAAACCAGAACCGTCATATATTGCTAGTGGGACTGTAAAATGGAACAGCCTCTTTGGGAAACAGTTTGGCAGTTTCTTAAAAAGTTAAATATACCCAGCCAGCCCCATGGCTGAGTGGTTAAGTTCTTGAGCTCCACTGCGGCAGCCCAGGGTTTCGCATCCTGGGCGCGGACATGGCACTGCTCACCAGGCCATGCTGAGGCGGCATCCCATATACCACAACTAGAAGGACCCACAACTAAGAATATACACCTGTGTACCGGGGGGCTTGGGGAGAAAAAGGAAAAAAATAAAATCTTAAGAAAAAAGAAAGAGAAAAAATTTATTAAAAAAAAAAAGTTAAACATACCATATGAACTGGCACTTCCATTCCCAGGTATCTACTCAAGAGAAATGAAATTAAGGCAATTTGAATTTCACAGTAGTGTTATTTATATTACCCCCAAACTGGAAGTAATCCAAAAGTCCATCACTGGTGAATGGATAAACATAATGTGGTAAATCCATATAATAGAATACAATTCAGCAATAAAAAAGAGTGAACTATTGAGATATGCAACAACATGGATAAGCCCCAAAAGATTATTCCAGGTAAAAGAAGCCAGACACAAAAGACTACCTATTGTATGATTCTATTTATATCAAATTTCTAGAAAAGGTAAATCTATAGTGACAGAAAGCAGATCAGTGCTTGCCTAGGAAAACCTGGAGTGCAAGTGGGAACTGACTTCAAACAGGTGCAGGAAAACCTTTTGGACGAAGAAAATTTTTATTACTGGACCGGGGGATGGTTTCACAAATTGCATAAATTTAGTAAAAAAAGTTAAACTGTACGTTACATACAATTCAATACATGAATTTGAGGTATATAAATTATACCTCAACAAAACTGTTTAAAAAAGAAAAAAGTAAGAATCTCTAACCTGCAAAGGAAGCAACCCAAAGACCAGAACTGATTCATCACAAGAAATGTCTCCAAACTCTTCTCAATTCTCTGCCCTTAAGAGACACCGGGTACATTAGAAAAGGAGAATTCCTGGAGTCTGCCAGTCTAGTCCAATCCTCCTAGAGACATTCCAACCATTTCACCCATAGGTACAGAAATGCAATTATTAAACCTTCCGAACACTGAAGACTATCAAGGAAGAAGTTCTTACTGGAGATCTCCAAAAAGAATTGACTTTTTCTGTGTGGCAGAGACCGCCAGACGTCTGTCCCACAATACGCATTATTCCCTTCATCCATGATAATGGAATTTTTAGCTGAATGCATGGCTGCTCAGAACGAGAACCACAGTTTCAGACTGTCTTGCAGCGAGGTGTGACAATGTAACTAAATTCTGACCAAAGTATGTGAGCAAGGCAAGATGTGCGGAATATTTGTGCTGTGCCTTAAAGGGCCGAGGCTTGTCCTTCCTTTCTCCATTCCTGCTGCTGGAGCCATCTTGGACTGTAGGATGGCAGAGCAAAAAGACTAAAGGAGTTTGAGCCCCTGAGAGATTAATAGAGAGGAGATACCATATCATTCCAGATTTTTCCATGAGGAAGAAAGAAACGTCTGTCTTGTGTAATTCACTGTTAATTTTGGTGTCTGGACATGCAGCTGAAACTATATCCTACAACAAGAATCCCCTGTTACAATCCAGAAGCTGCAGAGTGGGGGCACTTCTTTCCAAACGCATCCATTAACCAGTCAGAAAGGAAAGACAGGTGGGAGGAGTGGAGGAAGGGAGGAAGGCAGGATGGGAGGGAGGGGGAGAGAGAGGGACAGAAGGACAGAGGGAGAGAAGGCAACATTTCTATCCAGGCCTGACATCCGGAGCATTTCCCTGCTGAGTCACAAGGAGACCAGTAAATACCTAGTGAGGATGGCTGTGGTTGGCAAACTTCCCTTTCTTTGCGTAAAGGAGAACAGAAACCAGTGTGAGAAATGTTACAATCCGCTGAAGCCGTTCCTGCAGAGGGAGGGGAGGCTCTTTCAGGCTTCTGGTTCCAGGTCTGAGCCCAGAGATCATGAAAAGCCTCCATGAAGAGGCTGTGCACAATTACAGGACAGGACACTGGGGCATCAAAGGACGACCCTACAAGGCTGGCTGGGGAGGAGAAGAGCGAAAAATCTTCATAGAGAAAGACGATTGCAAAAGGCAGGAAATTTTGAAATGATTTTGCCCCAAACTGTGCCAATGCTGGAGAAGGAAGGGCATAAACATAGATGGGCAAATGAACAGAGACAGAGATTGTGGTGAATGGCCCCTGAAAGACAGACCCCTACCCTGTGGAAGACTGAGGGAGAGTTGGGACTGGAAGATAAGGAACCATCCATTCCCACAGACCTGCAAGTGGGGCCCTCTGCAGGAAGCAAACAGGAAGAGAAACACTTTCCACCGGAACGGGGTCCAGCAGAACACATCAAAATTCTAAGACAAAGCTCTGCAACCAAGCCACCAAAAAGTGTCATAGATTGAAGATGCAGGAGAAACTGATCAAATATGTCCCCTCTAAATGCCACCACCAACAAACTAAAACACCTCTACTCTTGCTTGAGCAGATGGCTGGAAGGATATGCAACTGCTACAAAACTAGATTGTGTGGAAAGCAGTGGCTCCCTCCAAGAATTTGAAGAGTGTCAGGCTTGGAGAGGCCCACACCCGTGATGAGCATGAAATGCTGCCTTTTTCATTTATTAGACAAAATACGAGTACATGTTAATTGTAGCAATGTTAGAAATAAAATTTAAAAATAAGGATTATCCTCATTTCTATTACTCTGGAAAAACACTGTTAGTGGCTAATTTTGTTATATAACCTTCTAGTTTTATAAGTATGTATAATATATTATAAATTAATATAATATAAATGCATATTGTAAATATATCATACTATAAATATATTCATTATACGTATATGCTATTATACATGCATGTTTAACTTTTGAATTTTTGAATTTTTTTCCAGCTTTATTAAGATATAACAAACATATAATAGTGTGTAAGCTTAAGGTGTACAATGTGTTGATTTGATACACAGATATTGCAAAATGATTACCACCATAGCATTAGCTAACACCATCAAGTTACATAATTACCTTTTTGTGTGTGTGGTGAGAACATTTAAGATCTACTCTCTTAGCAACGTGCAAGTATATAATACAGTATTATTAACTATAATAACCATACTGCATGTTAGATCCCCAGAACTTAATTGTCTTATAGGCAGAACTTTGTACTCTTTGACCAACATCTCCCCATTTCCCTCTAGATCTGTCTCCAGGTTGGATTTCCTTCTTTCTTGTGTCTGAATAATATTCCCTTCGTGTGTGCATACATAGATACATACATACATATGTGTATATGTATACATATACCACATCTTGTTTGTCCGTTCATCCATCCACGAACACTTGTTTCCATGTCTTGGCTGTTGTGAACAATGCTGCAATGAACATGGGAGTGCAGATATCTCTTCAAGATCCTGTTTTCTTTGCCTTTGAATATATACCCAGAAGTGGAATTGCTGGATCATAGAGTAGGTCTATTTTTAATTTTTGAGGAACCTCCATGCTGTTCTCCACAGTGGCTGCACCAATTTACCTTTCCACCAATAGTGCACTAGGATCCCTGTTCTCCACATTCTCACCAACACTTGTTATCACTTGACTTTTTGATAACAGTCATTCTAATGAGTGTGAGGTGAAATCTCATTGCGGTTTTGTTTTTCATTTTTGTTTGTTTCAAGATTTTTTTTTTAAAGATTGGCACCTGAGCTAAAAACTGTTGCCAATCTTCTTCTTTTTTTTTTCTTCCCAAAGCCCCCCGGTACATAGTTGTATATTCTAGTTGTGAGTGCCTCTGGTTGTGGCATGTGGGACACCGCCTCAGCATGGCTTGATGAACGGTGCCATGTCCACGCCCAGGACTCGAACGGGTGAAATCCTGGGCGGCCGAAGCAGAGCGTGTGAGCTCAACCACTTGGTCACGAGGCCAGCCCCTCAAGATATTTTTTTATTTTCCTTTTGATTTCCTCTTTGATCCATTGGTTGTTTAGGAATGTGTTGTTTAATTTCCACATATCTGTGAATTTTACAGCTCTCCTCCTGTTATTGATTTCTAGTTTTTTAAAAATGTAATCAGAAAAGATATTTGGTATGATTTCAATCTTCTTAAATTTGCTAAGACTTGCTTTGTAACTTATCATGTGATCTAGCCTGGAGAATTATCCTAATTTGTATTACTCTGGAAAAATACTGTTAGTGGTTAATTTTATGTTATATAACCTTCCAGTTTTATAAATATTTATAATATATTATAAATTAAAATAATAAGAAATATATAATACTATAAAATATATTCACTATACATGTATGCTGTTATATATAAATGTTTAACTTTTTAATTATTTGTCAACTAAATTTTACCATAAAATGGTTTATAAACTGCCTTTTTCACTTTGCAGATGTAGGAGATATTTAACTCGCTGGCCTAAAATAGCATCCATGTATCTATCCACCTCCCTTTCTGGGAAATGCTCTTATTATGTGGTTTAAATGGAAGATGCCATCCTCTCAGAGATCCCACCCACACCCAAGGCCCCACTGATTAATCAAGCGATGGGCCTTTGACTGAAGCTAGGCTGAGAATAGAACCCTGGACCCCTGGCTACAGTTCATTGATCCAGGGATTGTCATCTGAGCCAAATATTTTTTTAACTTGGCTCCAAAGAGAGCAAATTTTAGCTCTGGTCTGATGATGAAGCTATGAGGTGTGAGGTTGGGAACTGTCAAAGGCCACGTGTCACTGTGAAGAGGAAACTAGTCTCAGAGGTGTGGACAGGAGACATCGCCTCTGCTTGTACACTCATTCCTACTCAGAGTTTCCAGTCCATCTTTCCTACTCAGAGCTATCAACCCAGCAATTCCGCCTGCCTCCTGCTTTTCACCCTCTGCTGGATCATCGGTCTCCAGGTCTTCTCCTACCCTTCACAGAGGTGGCTTTCTGAGACAGGTAACCAAGAAGGAACGGCCATGGAATAGAGGTGAGAGGATGACAAGAAGAGCCAAAATATAGGATCTAGTCTGGGCAGGACCCATCCTGGGAAGGGTGGGGGTGTCCCACGGGGCTCTGCCTGAGACCACCAAGGCTGTGGGGATGGACATAAAGAAGATAGAAAAGGCCGGCAGAAGTGAGGGGTGCACCGGGACAAACCTCATAATCACTGGTGGTGCCAGGTCATTTGGGGAGAATTCGTCCTCCCATAATCCCCATCCTGGCCCTCTAACTCCCTTCAAGTCAACGTATAACAACAACAACAAAAATAATAATAACGTAAGATTATATAGTATTTATTGTGGGCTATGCAGTATTCTAAGAGCTTTACACATATTACTTCATTTAATCTTTACAACAACCTTATGAAATGGATACTGTTATTATCGCCATTTTGCATATGAAGAAAATGAGGCACAAAGAGATTAAGTAATTTGCCCAAGGTCACACAGCTAGTAAGTGGCAAAGGGGGATTTGAACTCATGAAGTCTGATTCCAGATCAATGATTTTTAATTACGATTTGAAAGGAAAAAATGGCTTGCCATGCAAAAGCAGCCCCATGGCATGTGCCCATGTGCCCCAGCCCACCTCTCACCTCTCAAGGGTCCCTCCTATGAAGAGTCTGGAGCCATTACCCCTGGGGTGTCCATGACCATGCAGCCATCACAGAAAAACTGTTGCCCTGGAATCTACAGGAGATTCTTATAAACTGATGTCGAGTTGTTTTTCTCTCTTTTTAAATTGTATTCTACCTTATATCCTGCTCTGTCTTTTGGAAACTTATTCCCTCTCCTTGCTTTCCTGGGTGTTTATTGCTGTAGCCACTTGTCAACAGTTTTCTCGCTCTTCTAGTTCTCAATCAGGATTTGCTGGACACTGTCAGGGGAAAGAGATCCAAAGTCCAAGAAATTAGAAGGATTCAGGATAGACAAAGAAAATCTGGGAGAGATCAGGAAAAGAACCACCTCTCTCCATAAACTGCTATGGCTCCCCATTGCACAGAAGACAGAGTACTAATTCTCTAACTTGGCCTGTGACTCCTCTCCACTAGCTGGCTCCATCTGTCCGTTACAAAAAACTTTTCATATACTACCTCATGTACACTTTACCATAGCCCCTTGGGGGAAGTGGCATTATCCCCACTTTATTGGGAAAGACATTGAACCACTGAGGGCTTAGATGACTTACCCACGGTCACATAGAGTGGAGCCAGCATTTTATTGCAGGTATCTGGGCTCCAAGTCACATGCCCCAGTGCCCCAGCGTGTGTAGAAGCTATGAGCAAAGACCTTGCAGGCGGATGATCTGGGTGAAGTCAAAGCTCTTTGCGTGGGATATGGGGTAACCCATATAAAAGAACTTTGTAAAATTATGAAGTGCTACACAAAGATGACTTATTATTAAACAGCTTATGCTTATGCGAAGTCTGCTTATATCCCTACGGCTACATACCATAGAGCATGACTAAGTAGAATTAGCTGCTGTCTTAGATCTGGATCATCGTTCTTTTCCGTCAAGGTAGACAATTAACAGCAAACTTTATAACTTAATAGTGTCTCTCTCTTATTTAGTAGGCTGGTGTCATCTTCTTGTGGGGCCAGTACTTGGAATAAGAGGACATCTAGATTAAGAGTAATATATCTAAGTCATACTTCTGTCCCCCACACACTCCTTCACCCACTAGGTGTCTGCAGCCATGTTCTGTGTCTTGGTGACATCCAGGATCGCCGTCTCCAGCATGTCTGACGTCCGGTCCCTCAGGTTTTAAGCTCCCTTCTCCGTCAGACACGCGGCCAGCACCCTCAAACCTCACGGGTCCAGCTGCCTGGACAGAAGTCTCCCAAAGCCCAGGCCACATGTTGCAATTAAGTCATAGCCATCTTGGAGGTGGCTCACCCGTCACCTGTCTCCCCAGGTACCAGGGCAGAAAGTGGTAAAGCCACAAGGACAGTGGGGGCGCGGGGGGCAGATGTCTCCTTCGGTAGAAGGAGAAATTCAGATCTCTCCTTCCCGGCAAACTTAGAGAGAAGAGTTGGCATTTCTCTCCTTACATACAAAGCCCTCTGAAATGCCTCCTCAGTGGAGTTTCGATTCTGCCTTTGAAAATTATTTACTAGCTGTTCATTTTCATCTCCTAGTTGAAACTTATCCCCGACTGTTAAACAAGCACACAATATTTAAAATCCTCACTCCTGTGTCAGAAATCCCAAAAGGAACATTTTGTTCGTCATTTCAAGTTTGGCATTAAAATTCCCTGTGTCTGTTTTTTCTGGCCCAGGTACAGCATTCACACTGGTTGTGTAAGCATGTCTCAACCGGTCTGGCCGGGCGATCGCTCAGTGACCAGCCAGCCCCGTGTTACTCTGGAATGCATTCTCTCCTCCTCCTCTCCTCACTTATGGGTTGAGGGTCACTGGAGATCGGAGAGCTTGCTGAGGCTGGGGGAAAGGCAGCCACATCGTACAGGAGAAGACGAGGCCCGGGGAGGACAGAGCCTCCTCTGTCTCCACAGGGAAAGAGCTGGAAGAGAGGCCCAAGAAAGGCTGGTTAGGAGAAGTTTCACGGAAACAGGAGCAAGCCACATCACAAGCTGCTGGCCGTGCGTGTGTACACAGGCACCCCTCAGGCTGAAACACAGCAAGGACACACTCAAAGAATAGGATTTTAGAACCAGAAGGACCTGCCCTGCCAGTTGCTTACAGGATATGTATTTACTTTCTCTGGGTCTCAGTTTCCTCCTCATTAAAACTAGAATAATAATACCCTCCTTTCAAGGTCTGTGAAGAAGTGCTCAGAACAGGGCCTGGCATGGTAAGCACTACGTGTTTGCTGTTACAGTGTGTGGTGAACCGCTGGGGCTGGAATCCTGACTCTGCCATTTATAAGCTGCATAATCTTGTGCAAATTACTTAACCTCTCTGAGCCTCAGTTTCCTCCTCCATAAAACAGGAGAAACCTCACAGGGCTTGTTGCAGAGATTAAACAAAATTAAAAGGATATTGTGCAGAAAACACTAAGCATAGCGCTTGGGACTGAGTAAATGTCCAATAAACGCTAATAATTATTATTTCTATTATTTTATTCTTACATTTCTCTCATCATCTCTAGTCTTGCTCCTTTTGCCCCCCTCCAATCCAGTTCCAATTCCAATTCATTCCCCAATGGCAGCAAAAGTGATCTTCTTTAAAAGTAAGTAACCTCAGAACAAATCTGCAGTGACAGCCAGCACATCAGTGGTTGTTAACTGCAAAGGGGCACCCCTTCTGGATGAGAGACACATTCTCCATCTTTATGGTGGTGATTGCACAGGTGGATTCATACGTAAAAACTCATCAAAATTTACAGCTAAAAGGATGCATTTTGTTTTATAGCAATTTCACTTCAATAACGTTTGTTTAAAAAAAAAAAAAAAAGCAAGCAGCCTCCCTGGTCATCTATTACATTTCTCTATTTTCTCTTCTCAATGGCATTTATCAGTTTTTAAAATATGTCATTCATTTCTTTAGATGCCTATTGCCCAATTCCGCCCCCATCACAATAGAAACTCTTGGAGGGCAGGGACTCTGTCTACCTTGTCCACCACTATAATTCCAGCATCTAGAACTACGCCTGGCACATAGTAGGAGCACAATAAATTCTTCTTGACAGACTAACTCATTAAAATCCTTCAGTGGTACTACCTCCAAATTGTATGCTGAGTTCATCCATTCTCATCATCCCCATTATCACCAGTTTCGCCTAGGGTACCATCGTATCTTGCTGGATTATGCAGTGGTCCCCTTGGAAGTCTTCTTGATTCCACCATTGCCCCCTCATTTCCACAGAAGCCCTACAGTAATTTTTTTAAAATTTAAATCAGATCACATTACTCCTCTGTTTAAAAAAATGTGGAGAATATTTGACAAAGAGGCTGAATGAGTGAATAAGAAAAGGAAAGGCAATTCAAACTCTAGGAAAATAAAAAAGCTATACAGGAAAAGTTATGATCCTAATATGAAATAAACTGAAATGTAATATTGGAGCGGATAAGAATCTTAGTCCTCAAAAAATACCTCAACTATTAATGATGGGGTGGCGGGATAGCCCTCAGAGCAAAAAATTAGGTATTCTACCTGCACAGCTTATTTCTTAAACGTCTGCTGTCCCAGTCTACGTGCCCTTTCTATCTGGTGAATCTCTCCTGCCTTCCTGCCGTGGTGGGACACATGAATCTTCAGTGAGGTCACCCAGGGTCTCATCAGCCTAAACACACGATGCAGCTGTGACTCTCTTGAATCTTGCCATCTCCCCAATGTACTTCCAGAAAGTGAAGCCCGGTCCCTCCTGCTCTGGGAGTTCCAAACCTCACCCACTTCTCTCCTCAGCCAGAGTGAATCTCCTTGTCTTAGGAGAAAGGCCCTGCTAGTCTGAGACGTTGTGGGTGCCCACAAGTCACATTCCTTTGTCTTCTTTTCCCAAATCCTGTAATTCTTCTAAAGGTATTAAGGTTGGGGGAAACTAACGCTGGACAAAGTGCAGGAAATGTGCTTGTTCTATTCTGTCAAATATCTCCCTGCAGGTAAAGGAGCACTGCCCTGGCTCCCTACTTGAGTGGGGAAAAGGGAGATAAGAAACCAAGGAGCAACGAAAATGTGTAGATAAATACCTCAAAATATTACCTAGCCATAGTCTCCTTCTGGTAAATTTTTGTGTCTCCAACAGAGAAAATTTATTTTTGACCTAGATTCAACCCTCTCAATAGCAGAGTCTGAGTTTTGAATTTTCCAGGGCAGTAGGCACTGCGACTGATTCCCCAGTGTTTCCATCCTGTTCCATGGTTAAGTGAAACAGTTCATGGCAATTTGCCCCCTTGTGAGTGATTGGTTCGGGGATGGACAAACCTAAGCCAATGTGAGTCATTGAGACTCAAAGAGAGCCTTGGCAAGGGCTCTGGGGAAGAAATTTCCTCAATCTTTAATGCCATGGAAGACAGGCTCTTTCTTCTATAAACTGCAAGCAAGGAAGCACAGAGTTCCCATTGCCACTGGCAGTCATACCACAACAATAAAGATAATCGGATTTAGGATAAAACCAAAACTATGGATGGCAGAGCAAAGAAGGAGAAGGAACCTGCATCCTTGGTGCCATCATTCACCTACAGGGTCCTGCTCTAATTCTTTCTCTATTGTTTAAATCAATGTGAGTTGGCTTTTCTGTTACTTGCTGCTCAATGCATCCCACCTGGTATAGAATTTGGTGCCAGAAATAGAAGTGTTGCACATAACAGACTCAGCAGATTGTCTGGTGGCCCCCAAAAGATATGTCCACACCCTAATTCCTGGAAACTGTGAACGTTACCTTGTTTGGAAACATGATCTGTTGCGGATGTAATTAGTTACATTTTATTATTTTCAACTTCAGCCAGATGTTGAAGAAACAAATTAAAGACATTTTTTTCTTAAAAAATCTCACGTTTGACCTTTATTACATGACTATTTCTCAAGATCAAAAAAGTCTTTTCAATAGAAGCTCATATGACTCAGAAGTCTAAGGCTTTCTTTTTTAATTTAGTTCAATGACTTATCTGACAATATTTACTAATTTCAGAAATGTATTCTCTTATAGCTAAAACCCTAGTCTGGGAACCCGGACACCTGAGTTTTGTCTTGGCCACCAAGATGGGGGGCTTTAGGTAGGTCACTTCCTCCACTGAGCATTAGTTACTTCTATGGAACTATCAGTGACTCCCAAGTGCCCAGGTATATCAGAATAATCTAGCTTCTTGTTACAGACACAGATTTCTGGGCCCCATCCCAAGCCTACTGAATCAGATTTTCTAACATTGAGGCCCAGGAATCCGTATTTTTAATTAACCAGGTGATTATGATGTACAACTAAGTTTGAGAACTACTGAATTAGATGAACTCTAGGGTTCCTCACAGCTCTAAAACTGTGATTTTCTGATTTCTGTTTCTTCTATTACTGTTTGTCCTATCCCTGGTAGTAGACACTGTGCTAAAAACCAAAAACACAAAATAAACAATAAAAAGATGAGTTAGTCATCTTTACATCCTTCCAGCACCTACACAATGCCTGGTATGTAGTAGGCACTCAATAAATATTTGAAGAATTAATCAATGGTGATTAAATAAATGCTTATTATTTCCTGTGGATCCCAATCACATATGGATAGAGAAATCTAAAGAGAGAGAAAATATTACAAACTTTTGCCTGATATACTTTTGCACTCCCTGTCTGCCCTACTGTGTACTTTGAATAATGGGTTATGTGAATGAGGTTAATGCATATTTAGAGGCCCAGCAGGAAAGTGGTTGAGATTCTCCTGTGGGCTGGATTATCCCACAATATTTCCCAGCGGCGGTGATCACTCAGGGAGGCTCACGATTCAGCAGGAGCTGGTTTTCCTCTCCTTGGTTTTCCCAGGTCCAGGAAAGGCCATATGCTGACTGGGGGACATCTGTTCTTAGGGCCACGCTGCAAGTCTTTGAACATGCAAAGGCCACTTCAGGTTTCTGTGGGGCCCCGGCGAGTAGGAAGAGGCACTTATCCTCTGTTAGAAGTTATCCATAAATTTCCCAGCAGTGGGTGTCGGCTAAGCATAGTGTCCCCCCAGAACATCTGATACCCCCTTTGGGACCCCATAGTCCCTTCTCCCACCCCTCTCCTCTGCATTCCGCTGACCACCCTTGGGCTTCCCCAGCTCAGACACTGTCTGCTGGCCTTGGAAGGTACCGGCTCAGGATGAAATCTGTCACAGGGGTGGGAAACTTAGCCAAAGGGATGTAGAGCAGTTTGGCATCCAGGCCAGGGTTGTAGCGGACGCGGGGGCTCCGGGAAATAACGGCATGCTCCATGCTGTTGGTGACTTCGCTGATCCTTGGCTCTGCCAACTGCATCGTGTTTTTTAACTTGTCAGTATCTGTTTGAGGGTATAGGCAGGAAAAAAAATCAAAGGCTCTATTACTCTTCATTAAAGACGGTTTCTTCTGAATTCCTTCTAAGCTCCCTTTCTATCAGATTGCTGATGCAACATTTCAGGCACATCTACCGCTCCCTCTCAGTTGTTCCTTCTACAAACACCCTGCAAATAATCTTGGTTCTCTTCCTGAATTCAACAGTTGTGTATTGAATTCCTACTGTTGCGTTAGACAAGCAATGAGATCTGTGCCCAGTTCTGCGACTTATTGTGTGACATTGAGCTGAAATTGTCATTATCTGTAAAATGGGAATAATGATACCTGCCCTAGAGAATAATAAAGATGAATACTAGCAGGTAGACAGTGGAGGAGGACAAGAAGGAAACAGGTAAAAATATTGACTGGCCAGTGGGATTCCTAGTTACTGGAGGGTTTTTTTCTCTTATGTACTTCCTAAAGTTCCCAAATTTTCTATAGAAGCATGCAGGAAAACAATGTTATTAAAAAGTAGTAACACTGCCCTTGCTTTGGTCATAAGGCCATTGTGGGGCTCAAATGATCTAAGACACAGACAGGCACCTTGTAAGGCCCTAACAAATGTGAGGGGTCTTCTGTTAGCATTGCGTACATGGATGTGCAGATGGGTACAAGGCACCCAAGTGGTCCAAGTCTGTCAAAGCTCACAACACAGATGGGAGACAAGCCACGTGATACACTTATGGGGCGCTGATCTGCACCCTCGCCCCAGGACTCCAGGACAGGGGCCGGTCAAGGGGACTCATACTCTAGTGAGAGCCCCAAGAATTCCGGAGGAAGTGGCGCCTGAGAGTCAGACTTCGCAACAAGGAATTAAAACTCAAAAACAAAGAGGGAGCAAAAGCTGGCCAACTGTGAGGATGGTCCAGGAAGGCAGAGAATTCACCCTCTCTGCGAGGACCCTGGTGGACAGTTCATGAGGGCAGGACAGTGTCGTTCAAGGACCCTTCACCCCCAACTCCAAGGAACTCCTTTTCTGTTTCTGAGAGAGAAAAATCCAGCAGCGAAGAAGGCACACTACATTTTTGGATCCCCCAAACAGCCACACTAAGTTAAAGCCAGACTGTCCACAGAGGGATAACATCTCAGGAAGCCAGCACTCTGTTCCCCATCCTTTGGCCTCACACAGAGTCCAGCACCAGCAGGTCCCAGGCAGGGAGGCAAGTGTCAAAGGACTCATTCAAGGTGCTCAGGGCCAAGTGTGCTCTCTTTGCCACAGGGAAAGCTGTGTGGGCTGATGAGGGCCAGGCAAGCAGATGTGGACAGATGGCTTTGGAACTAGGCTCTGAAAGATGGGGAGGGCCCGCATGGGCAGTGGGGTGGAAGAAGCTACCTGAGACATGGAAGTAGCATAAGGCACATTCTTTCATTGTTCTCTCAAATATTTACTGAGCTCCTATTCTGTGCTGGGCACCCTGCCGGGCACGGAGTGGGAAGGGAGACAGAGGTCCTAATTTGTCACTTGCCTAGACAGTGAGGAAGAACATAAGCTCTGGGTTCAGGCAACTAGGAAACTTTTGGGTTCTTGCAAGAATTAAACAGGATGAAGTCTACAGAGCAGCAGAGGCCCAGCTTTGGCCCTTAGGATGGACCAACAGTTCAGTTTCTGTCCCCGTCCCTTTTGCCAGGGACACGTTCTGGCCTTCTGATCTAGTCCCTCCTCAGGAAGAAAGGACAATAAAGGGGGAATTTTTGGCTGCCTTTGAGATGGAGAAAGGCCCTTGGCAGGTGGCTTGTTGTCCCTAAGCAAAGCTAACCAAGCCAGACGGTGGCTCAGCTCCAGGCCTGTGAGGACAGGAACACTGTGCTCTGGTCCCAGGCTGTCCCCTGATTCCATATGCTGCTTCTGTGAGAATGTGCCCGCCTTAGGTTGCTATTACTAGCCTTTTCCAACCCGGTTCTATTTTGGGTGTAGTTAAAAATCACTCCACAATACCCGACTTGGCCCCGGGGCTCACAATCCAGGGGCCTGTTTGTTGGCCACAATAACTTGCCGGAGTTTGTGCCCAGTGGTGCTGTATGCCCAGTCTGAAAGATGTCTTCAGTGCATCTCCACAGCACCAGCCTCCCGAAATACTCCCCTGCAACACCCGCCTCACACACACACACACACACACACACACACACACTTCCCACGATCACCTTTCCTGTGTCCATTCCTGCACTGAGTTTCCGCCGTTGCCTCCCAGATGGTCTCTTGTTTCTACTCTCATCCTTCCCACAGCACACTCCGACGCCTTCAGGATAAGAGCCACATTCCTTAGTGGAGCCATAAAGCCTTTTATGATCTGACTCCTAATCTCTCCCGTCCTCATTGCCCAACACCCCTCGCACTTCACTCAGGCCAAACCAGCAACAAGAAAGATGGGTTCGGTTCGTTGAACTCTTATTTTATGGCTGATCCGAGTCCTTTACATTCTTGTTTAATTCTCCTAACGAGCCATGAGAGAGGAGTTATACTTTCTAATGAAGACTGAAGTTCTGACTGAATCCTCGCTGCCTCCAAAAGCACACCGTGCTGTGTCAGGTCTCCAGAATGCTGCTCATGCTCCTCCCTCTGTGGGAAATACCTGCCACCTTCCCTATGGGTGAACTCCTATTCACTCTTCAAAACTCACCAAGGCATCCATCGTCAAAGCTCCGTGAAAGCTTTTGCGGCAGAAGAATTAAGTCTCTGTAGTGTTGCTTTGTTTTGTATGCCGCCCATTGTTGCACAGTTCTCCACGTGCTGTGCTATTTGCTTTCAGATCTGCCCTGCGAGATTCCCGGAGACTTTGTCTTATCTCTCTACCCCAGGAAACGCTAGCTTAACTGAAATGCATATTAGAGTATATTCACTTGGAAACGTTTTTATGTATAAGTAGTCAAACACCTGCCTGAAAATTTTCATCTGAAATCACGAGGTGGATGACAGAGGAATCAGCCTATGGTATTTTATAAACCCAATCCTCACTGTTCTTCAGAAGAACGATACCGGCTTTGCAACAAGAGGCTTTCAGAGGAAGAGGCTCTTTTATGGCCCGCACTGAAGGCTCGACAATGTGTGCCTGCATTGAGCTACTTTACTCGGAAGATGCCTTGTGAGGTTCCCAGACCCTGACTGAATCTTTGTTTCGCCCCAGCCTCCTAGTGGCCCCATAAATGATTTGGGTTGCTTTTTACTAAGGGAGCGTTTTAGGGGATCTCACAGAGGACATGTCATTACCCTTCCACAACATCTAGTCCTCTGTTTAGAGCAACAGCTATAGATTTCTCTCTGGGGATCCACGCCTCTTCCACTCTGTGATCTTTGGTCCGGGCACAGCACATGACCCAGCTGAGCCAATCAGACCTTCACATTCCCTGGGCACAGTCATGAACGCAGGGTTGAGTACATCCTGCAGTTCCATCTGATCCTACCCTGATTATAGGCCCACCAAGTCAGATTGAACCTTAGGCCCTTTGGGGAGCTACTGGAAAGGACTATCCCTGGGAGGAGATGAGGAGATGCTGCAGCCATGTGAACTCCACAGGGGAGAGAGCTTGTGAGACTGCAGCCAGGAAAAAAGAAGCAGAGGCGAGAAATAGGGTGAACCCAGGTCCTAATGACATCATTTGTGGGCTGGATCTGGCTGTGCCTGAAGCCCACCTCCCTCAACTCTTTAGTCAAGAGTATCAAGAAATTCCTTTTCTGCTTAAATAATTTGGGTTGGCCTTTTTGTCACTTGTAACTGAGAAAGTCTCAACTGATGTAAATCTTAGAGCTTTTTTTCTCCTCACAAAATTCTTGTATGTCCAGAACCAAAAGATTACTTTCTCCAAGGAATCCTTCTTCAAATATTTTCCCCTGAATCTTCCTTAAATCAATGAATGAATCATACCTCCATCCACCAGTTTCCTTAGTTCAAGTACCAGTAGGTCTAACACACACCTGACGTCTATCAACTTCTTTCAATCTCCTCCACCTTCTCTCTAGTCCAAACCACTGACGTGTCTAGCCTGGAATACTGCAGCAACCAGAGCAGTCTTTCCTAATCACAAATCAGATCGCATCCTTAATGCTCAGTGTCTTTATCCTGGGCCCCTCTGCTCCCTGACCCTGCTCCCCACCCTCTCGCATCCTTAAAGTTCCTCTAAAGAGTCACCCGCCTCAGAGCCTTCCTGCACCAACTTCTCTGCCTGCCCCCGCTTTCCACTTTCCAACAACGCCTGACTTATTCTTCCTCGAAGTCGACTCAGAGAAGCCCTCCCCGAAGCCGTAACTAAACTGGGGCCACACTCCCAACCCCCTTCTTTGTTCATAGCCCTGAGTTTTTCTCCATGGTTCTTATCCACATTTGTCATTCAACGTGTGCGTTTTTATTAAGGTCTGTCTCCCCTACCGGGCCTTGCGCTACAGGCAGTGAGCTGTGACTCGGCTACTTGGTCCTGTCTCACCCCTCAGCCCCAGACAGTGCTTGGCATGTGGCAGGCTCTCAGTAAAGTGTGTATTATAAGTGAATAAATGGCTGTCATGGTTTTGGTGTCTTGACTTTTGACTCTGTTGATGTATGATGTCCAGGAATGCATGTCACTAAAATAAGGCCCCACCCCTGGACAGTTAGCCATCCCCTGTCATGGATTTGATCTGAATGGTTACATTTAGCCCATCCAGGGTGTCTGGGTATATTTTAAAAATTCATCACTTTGGATTTTGGGTAATTATGATCTAAGGGTCTCTCTTTGCAATACAAGAACTTATGGCTTGTAGATACCTGTGCAATGTAGAAAAAGAAGCCATACTCAGTCCAAGAGAGGCTAAAAACAACAAACTTTTAAATCAAATTGTTCTTACCAGGGACCAGCTAATATTCTAAGCCCTTTATCTATATTAATTCATTTAATTCTCATAACTCAGTACAGATTTGAAAACTGAGTAGCTTGCCCAGGGCAAGCAGGAGAATTGAAATTTGCACTCAGGCAGTCTAGTTCCAGAGTCTAAGAGCTTAATCACAATGGTAAATTGCCTCTCAGAGATGTTCATGGGGGCCAAATAAAAAAAAAAAATCTAGAAGGACTGCACCAAGTTTTTAGGCAATATAGAAATGGCTGAGATGTCCCTCCGCCACCCTGTAAAGACACCTTAAATTCATAGAGATCTGTACTCAGGGAGAAAGGGGACTGCCTGGAGCCCCTTCCTTTTAAATACTCAAGTGTTCCTTTGCCTCTTTATTGATTTAACAAGCACTTAGTGTGCGCAAGACACTTCACAGACATTAACCCTCGTAGCAGCCCTGTGAGGTAGGCACTATCATTAGCTCCATTTTATAGAGGAGAAAACTGGGGCAGAGGGCGACCAGGTAACACGCCCAAAGTCTCCTAGCTGGCAAACGGCAGAACCAGCAGTCAAACCAGCCGTCTGGCCCAAGCAGCCATGCTCTTAGTAACTTCTCTGTACTCATGTCAGGGCACTTTCACCAGATTCCCCTGCATAATAATATGTTGGGGGCAGGCGCCAGTGCCCAGGCATGGGGGCAGCATCCCTGGGCAGCCCCTCTCCCAACACCCCCATCTCCCCAGCAGCTGTGGTTCTGCCATTTCCAGCACGTGCCCATTTGGTCTCTCTTCTCAAATCCCACTCTGTCACTAGCTATGTGGCCTTGGCCCCTCAGAGCCCTCCAACCCATCATTTGTAAAATGAAAGCTAGTCAGTGACCCCCTAAGATCTCCCTGTCCCTCTCAGAGACCCCTCTCCCTCCCGGGGAACTCACAGACACGGAAGTACTCCTCTCCATAGCTATCCCGGGTCTCCTGCGGTAGCCGCGCCCACAGCTTTTGCATGCGCTTCTCGATGCCCTCCTTGCCCAGAATGGATGTCCGATAGTTTCCTGGCTCGATGATGCTGACTTTCACCCCAAAGTAGTGGAGCTCATGCCTGGGAAAGAAGAGTCGGACTCAGTCTGGGACCCCAAGATGACAGAGGATCATCAGGGAGGGTTACCTCTGACACCTCTAGAGGGGCTTATCTCCCAGGATAACCTGGAGGTGCTCCCCTGACCTCTGCACCAGGCCAGGCATTGCCTTCTTGCAAATAAGCCCTGGCTTAGAGCCTCACTGTTTCCCAAGCCTGTCTCTGGGCAATTTGCATTAGGAAAACCCAGCAAGAAGGAAGTCAACAGAGAATCTAGACCAAGGCTTTGCCTCCCACTGGGTCCCTCCCACTCAGCCCCACACCGAGCAAGAATGTAGAGAAGGGAGTGAGGAGGTCTATGCGAGGCCTGCCTCCTCCCTGGAGTGTCTCCACCGGGCATGAGCGCCCCCAGACCTCTTTGTCTGTCTGGTAGCTCTCTCTCCTACTCCCACAGGCCCAAAAGGGTTTGGCTTACTCTGAGATAGCTCAGGGGAAGTCAGGAAGATAGCTTCCTATCACCATCCTTCCTCTTCTCCTCGTCCCTTCTCCTCCTGGTCCTTGGGGAAGGCCCCCTGAAGACCAGCCCTCCTCCTGCTTCTGTTTCAGTTTCCTCCAGAACTACTTTATCGACATGCCGTCCCCCTGCAGCCCTCTGTTCCTGAGGTGAAACCCCCAGGATGCCCACCCAGGGTGGTTTGGCACCAGGGCCCAGTCACCTGATGCTGTCAGAGAAGGCCTCGACACCAAATTTGGAGACACAGTAGCCACCACCGATGATAGCCACACGACCACCGGAGCTAGACATGTTGACAACTCTGCCCCGGGCTTTCTTGACCATGGGCAGCATGTGGAGGGTCACTTCAATCAGTCCTACCAGGTTCACGTTGATCACTTTCACAAAGTCTTCCTTGGTCAGCCACTCATTGGGACCGCTGGGCAGGGCCACACCAGCGTTGTTCACCAGGGCCCAGAGGCCTGGGGGCATGGTGGAGGGAGAGAAAACCATACAGAAATCAGCAGTGTCTCTGGAAAAGTGCCAGGGTCCACTACCCAGCAGCTCGGGGCTGCCAAGGATGGTTGAGCCGTTGCACAAGGCACAAGACGGCCAGGCTGGGGGCGTGGGGTGGGGAGCTATGACAGCCCAGAGGAAGATGTGCCTTTCACTAATTAGTTTTCCCTAAAGGGGCACTTCTGATTCATGCAGTTTGCCAGCTAGCTGGGGCCCTGATCCAGCTGTAATCCAGGCTTTAGCTATTAGCTCTGGGAAGAGAGAGACCATTTTCATACCAATGAATTAATGTTTGAAATCCTCCCCCATCTTGCTTCCCTCTCTCTCTCCACCTAAGTGTAAGGAACCAACTCCATTTCACACGTTGCCAAAATCAGTCATATAGTCATCCATTCGCACATTCATCCCTTCATTCATTTATTCATGCATCCATCCTCTGGCAGCTACAGAGGAAGGTGCTGGCGATGGAAAATGAACAAGACAGGCTCTTATCCCTCCAGGAGCTCACAAACCAGAGGGAGAATAAATAATATTCATACAGAAATATATAACACATTTAAATAAAATAATTATGGGAAATGTAATAAGGGCTTCCTTTGAGATATTTCACTTGAGTTGGTATAAATGGAGAGGGAAAAACGCTAAGTGTTGCCACTCAATTCTGCAGGGGTCCAGGCTTGAAGAGCCTCAAGTTCTAGTCCTGCTTCGACCTCCAGCCTTGAACAACTCAGTTCCCCTCTCTGGGCCTCAGGTTCTTCATCGACTAGACTAGACCAGTTGTTTCCATCCTGTGGGTTGCAAACCTGACAGCTTTCCAGGTTGAACTCCAGAACCTGCTGAGAGAGGGAGATGCAGAAGCTCGACTCTCATTTGTGTTACATACTGAGCTTCCAAGTAAAATTCCACTTGGGGGAGGATATTTGATGCTAAAAACACATTGGAAAAGTCTCTAAATGATCCCCAGGGATGCCTTCTGGCTCTTCTATCCAGGGATTCCATGATCCCCACTGCCCTGACTCCTCCCCCTGCCTTCCCCTCCCCGCATCCCAGCACCTCACCTTGACCCCTGCAGCCTCAAGATACTCCTCTGGGCACACTTTCCACTCTCTCCTGAGGGCAGGTCTAGATGTAAGCACCACTCATGGTGCCTCCCCCTAGGCCTGGGATCCACACACAAGCCGTGCCTCCATCCTATCTTCCTGTCTTCCTCCAATTAGAGAGACCCGAGGAGACCAACTGGCTGGCAGAACTCAGAACCTTTCCAGCTAGAGGGGGCTTTCTCATCTTGCAGAAGAGGAAATGAGGCTCCTGAGATCCAAAGACTATAAAACCCAAGTGGTCTCTGCCTGTGGAGAAAGGACACACACTCACCACTTCCTCTGACCATCCCCTGTAAACGGCTCTGCCTGCTGGCAAATCAGGCAACCTTAATTTTTTTTTCCTGCAAAGAGCAGCTAGAGAGTTGTCAGAGCGTGTGAACAGCTTCAGGGCTGTGCCAACCTGCTGTGACCAGAGACTCTCAGGAGCAACAAGAGAGCATGTAAGAGCCCCTCTCCCCATTTCCCAGGGCTTCTTAGACCAAGAGTGTCTCCCAATGGGGTAGGCAGAATAATGGCCCCCAAAGATATCCCCGTACTAGTCCCTGGAACCTGTGACTATGGTGGATTACATGGGAAAGGGGGATTAAGATAGCAGATGGAATTCAAGTTGCTAATCAACCGACCTCAAAATGGAGAGATTCTTCTGGATTAACCTGGTGAGCCCAACATAATCACAAAGGTCCTTTTAAGTGGAAGAGGGAGGCAGAAGACAGAGAACCAGAGAGATGGCAGCATGAAAGGGACTCGGCCCGACCTTGCTGGCCTTGAAGATGGAGGAAGAGGGTCATAAGCCAAGGAATGGAGGCGGCCTCTAGACGCTGGAAAAGGCAGTGAAATGGATTCTCCCCTCCAGCCTCCAGAAGGAGCACAGCTCTGGAGACACCTGACTTTAGCCCAGGGAGACCTATTTTGGAATTCTGACCTCCATAACTAAAAGATAATGAACTTGCATTGTTTTAAACCACTAAATTTGTGTTAATTTGTTACAGCAGCAGCAGGAAACTAATATACTTGGTTGCTCATTAACGTAAGTGGCCCAAGGCTGAATGTGGGTTGCTGGGTGAGGCAGCCTGCTGAAAAAAGAGACTCACTCTTGCTGAATTATTCATTACTTAGTTCATTGAACAAATATTTATTTGAGCACCTTACTAGATACCAGACTCTGTTCTAGGTACTAAGGATATGCAGTCAATAAAAGAGACAAAAAGCCCGGCCCTCCAAGGAAGCTTTATCCTAGCAGGGGAAATAGACGATATGTAAGAAAAATAAGTAAAATATATTGTGTATAGGATAGTGGTAAATGCCAAGGAGAAAAACAAAGCAAGGCGTTACTGCCTGGCCCCTTCTGAGCCCCAGGGCTCTCCTGCCCCTACCTGTACGCATGGACCCCAGACTAGTTCACTTAGGAGTCAGGACTTCCCCCAGGCTGCTGCTTCTACAACAGAGCCACCCTGTTCCTTTCGTTCCCCTGCCCACATTCTGTGTGCAGGAAGCTTTCCTAGGTATGTCCCCATGCAGTCCTGACCCACCCCCCTACACACACACACAGCCTCCTTTTCCAATAGGAGCAGCCACTCTGATGTCTGGACTTACCCTGAGGTCAACTCACTATCCACCATGATGTGAGGAGCAGCGTAGGTCTCTCTCTCCCCGGCCTTCTAGCCTGACACAGCCAAGGAGAGCAAATGCCCCACTCAGGGAGGCCAACTTCATTTTCTCTTACCCTCTCCCCAGTCTGGTCCCGACAAGAAATGTGCTCACGTTTCTATAGGAGCTGATGGTCGGGACTACTGAAGTCCCCAAGAGGCAACTCCATCTTTACACGTTTGGACCCGCAGAACACATCTTCCCTCTCCCCGCTCTTATTGCAACCTCCCTCTGATCCCTCTGCGTTTCTAGGACAGAAAACTTCCTCGGGAAATCACCTCTTCACGTGGACAGATCAAATCATGCAACAGTTTCCAATCCCACCGAACCAGAGCCCCAGCCCCTTTCTCTACATCACCTCTCCCGCCCCATCTGAACAACAGGACCCCTGATAACTGCCAGAGGCCTGGGGGAGAGAGAGAACAAGGACAAACTGAGAAAGCCAAAGACTGCAATTTACCCCACCTTGCTCGCCCACTTGGTCCTTCACCCACTGGGCGGCGGCCCGGATGCTCTCCGTCTTGGTGACATCCAATAGAGTGGTCTGCAGCCGGTAGGAAGTATCCCGCTGAAGCTTCTGGGCCCCCTCCTCAGTGAAGCACGCAGCCAGCACCCGCATGCCCCGATCGACTAGCTGCCTGGCCAGCAGGTTCCCGAAGCCCGAGTCACAGCCCGTGATGAAGACATACTTCTCTGAGAGGTTGCGGACCAGATTGCAGTTCTTGAACCAGCGGTACATAAAGGAGAGGTCCGTGAGAGCCGCCATAGGGCAGGGGGAGGTGATGGCCAAGAAGGATCAGGCTCAGGAGACAGCAGGAGAGGCTGGTTCTCTGAGCCCCAGTCTGCTGGAACCCACTGAGAAGAACAGTTCTCCTCCCTTCCACCGCTGGTGACACACGCAAGGCCCCTGAGTGAGCCACTCTATAATTTTTATAGGTGGATGCATCTCCACACCAATTAGCCTAGATGCAAGAAATTCAAGTCCAACCTGAAGCTGTGTCACCTCGGACAGCCCTGGTGGATTCCTCTCTCTCCCCTAGCCCTGATGGGAGAAGGTGCCAAGTAGGGAAAGACGGCAGTGGTGATGTTGGAATTGAGAGATGGCTCACCTGGGTGGTCTGAGCAGTTCAAATGACAAAGGACAAAGGAGGACTCAGCCCAGAGAGCTCTTCTAAAAATTCTCCACCTCTGACCCAGGGATCAAAATCATTTGTCATGAGTCCAAGTGTGTAAATAAATTTAATTTTTATTTTCAGGGAAAAAAAATGAAGACAAATTCATTAATGTAAAACAAACAAAATTGATTTTTGTGCCCTCCAAACCCCAAGAGAAATGAGTTCCAGGTTATTAGCTCTTTGGAATTCTCTGCCTTTAGGTAAGAATCTCTCTGCATTACGAGAGATGAGGAAAAACAAAGGGTTCCCCCAGGATGGATGTGCCTCCATTGTCCTGAGGCCAGAGGCAGCAGGGCCCTCCTATAAGGGAGGCTACTGAGGTGAGATTCCAACTCCCAGGAAGCAGAAAGGCTGAGGGACTCAGGGCCTGGGTCCTCGGGAGATGATACTCAGGCCACCAATGAGGAGCCGCCACAGCACTCCAAGAAGCCCCAGTTCTTGCCCTTACCCTGTGACCACGCAAGTGGAGGGAATCAAGGACTGAGGACACAACAGCTCCCCCAAGGCAGGGCCCCCAGTGGGCATTTCCTTTTACCCCCAGGACCAAGCACACAGTAGGTGATCTGGTGAGCCAAGGAGCCTGAAGAGGGGTGGTGACAGTGGAAGGGACTATGAAGACAACTGACTCAGTGGCTAATTAGGTGTGCAGAGGGAGGGGAGGGCAGGAGTCAAAGTGATTCTAAGGTGTGGGGCTAATAACAGGTAGAACCACAGATGGCAAGAGAAATCAGGAGAGGGGACACTTAAGGCATAGGGAGGGAAGAAGGGAAAAGAGAGAGTTCTGACATGAGCATGATTGAGACAAGATCCAGCCAGATGATGAGGATGGGTCATGAGTTCTAAGGTAGCTGTAGGAAGGGCCTGGGGCCAAGTCCTTGGCTCTGAGTGGGGATGAGGTATGGGAGGAACAGAGGACTGGGGCCAGAGACTTGGAAAATCGGAGGGGAGGGAGAGATTCCAGAAAATGGGGCAAAGAACTCACAGAAAGGTAGAAAGGAAGCTGGTAAGGAAATGAGACAAATGTGCGAGTAGTAGGAGCCATGGCCAGGCTTGCATAAGATGCAGGGACATAATGATGCTGGAGTCTATGGTGGTCCTTTTGATAAACCTCTAGGGTCACCATGCCTCAGGATGAGCCTGGTCACCAGCACATCACGAGGGATGAGGAACCAACTGCCCACGCCTTTCCTGTCTAGAGGGCTGACACAGAAACGGGGCCACAAATTTCCCTAGAGTGAAGAGAAAAGGGTACATCTCTATGCTCCCCTACCTACCTACCAAGGTTGGTCAGCTCCGGAATTAGATAAAGCAAGTGTCACCTGGAGAAAGGCCAGAGAGCTTGGCCATTCAACACCAAGGGTGGTAGGCGTGGGAGGTCACATCGTGGACTCCCCTCCCCCAGGGGAGCAGACTAATCCTGTATGGGATGGAGGTAGGAAGTGATGAAGAAAAACCTCACCTACTTCATACCCACCCCAAGGCACAACACCTCCTACACTGGATCTGAGAGGCGTCTTCCAACTCTGCCTCCTGGGTGAGTGAACAGGGAAGTCTTGGCTGGGAGCAGTCAGAGCAGGCACAGGAGTATCCCAGTTCTTGAGAAGACAAGTGAGATCCAGGTGTTGTCTCTGGATCTGGAAGGCGATGACTTGGAACTGCCCCAACACAGGCCTGGGACTGACTCACCATCTCATGGGCCTCTCTGCCTACTGCTGGCCAAGCCAGTGCTCCCCTGGGCTCAAACTCCAGATGTCAGAAAATGCAGGCCATGGAGTAGGGGATAGGAAGGCTTCAGGACCCCCACAGAGTGTTCTTCCTCCCAGGGCTGGGAATACCACCCACTCTCAGATGACAGGTCTCCCTGTTGAGTTGGCACTTGAGGCTTATGGGTCAGGCTGGTGGTTGCCCTCCACATCCCCACCTCTGTCCATACATATCCTCAGTAGAGAGGGGCCTTCGTCTCCTCCAGGCCATCCTGGGGGAGGGGGAGACTGGCCAGGCCAAGGCACACCCTGAGGAGGAGGACAGAGGCAGAGCAGGCTAAGGTGGGGCTGAGCCCCCTTCCCAGCTGCTCATACCCTCCAAAAAGTATAGATTCTTCATGGGGGCAGGAGAGCCATGAGGCTTAGACCCTGGAGAGGCCATTTAAGTAACAGGACAAAGACGTGTGCCCTTAGGTCCCTGTTCCTCAGCTGCAAAACTTGGTTCTATCCTCCTAATATCCCCAGAGTCCCAGGAGAAAACTGGGGCAGAGGTGAGGAGGAGGGTTAGCTACATCGCCCTAGAGACCGGAGAGCTCTCTCCCTCCACCCTATTTCCCTCCTGGTGAAACATCACTCCTCACACACACCCCAACTAGACCCCCAGGCACCACAGTCCTAGCTTCACAGGTCCTTAGCAGACTTTAGGCATATCCAGTAGTTCCTGGCATCCACCAGGAAGGAGGGCATGTAGCTCTTGGGGAGCTAGAAGAGCTTTGCATGCCAGCCAGGTGGGTATCAGGTACAGGGGTAGCAGGCGGTCAGAGCATGTTCCGTGCAGTCTGTCAGTAAAGGTAAATTCAATCTGCATTTTTTTCAAAATATTTTCAGTTATTTTTATGTCTGTTCAGGATGAGACAGGGTCCTTATACACTTCCCCATTCCTCTTCTGCAATTCACTGCTCTAGTTTGGGAATAAAATTTCAAAGATTCTTGGGCTTCTCTAAACATATGCTCCAAATCCAACCTATCCAAATTCCCCGTGGAGTCCCCAGCTCTTACCCCAAGAACAAGTGCTCCACACTAAGCCACCTCTGGCTCTATTCCTGGGATATCTGCACAACATCAATTGGGTGTTTCCATAAACACTAGAAATCTAAGCAGATGAAATTCCTGGGTGCCCCCAAATAATGCTCAAATGGAATCCATGGATGTCATTGGAGTGTGCCCCAACTCTTACCCCGGGAACACTCTCCACATTAGGCCTCCTCTGACTCTATTCCCGGGAATATGTGCACTGCATAAATAGGAGGTCTCTACAAACCCTCGACATCTAGGCACCTGAAAACCAGCTGCTCTACCAGCTTGCCTTGAGTCCAGGAGTGTCTTCACTCTCTGGCTTCAGTTTCCTCCTCAACATAGTGAGGGGTTCAGATGAGCCTGTGGTCCCCAGGTCTAACAAGCCTGGATCCTTTCCTTAGGTTACCAGTTGATCACATGGGACCATGGGACGAAGCTAAAAGTCCCCACTGTGTGGGTGATTCAGAGCCTGAAGCATGAACCTGAGACCTCAGGAGGCGCTGATGATGGACCCAGGCTTCCAGACAATGTTTTATTTCTCTCTCCTTGGTCCACAGCTCACTCACAGAATCCAGGATCTTCTCCCCACAGATCTCCTTGACCTCTGGGTTGCCTAATCTTATTCTTCAGGGAAGCCATGTGAAACAACTCTCATTCCTACTCATGCCGGTCTTGAAGTAACTAAGCTGGATAGTAGCCACCTTCACCCCAAAGTGGGAGAGCTCCCTCCTTGAAGGCAGACAGGCAGAGGGGCAAGGACTTCAGAGGCCTTGGGAGACAAAACACAACAAACAAACAAGCAAACAGAAACGATGCAATCCCAACACAGGATTTGGGTGACACGAACTCAAAAGTTTGGTAAGTTTCAAAGTGCAGTGGCCAAGGGGAGAAAAATGATGATGATGGCATAGTCTCTGTATAAGGTTTGTACGTCTTTCCACATATTTTACTTACATGTGATTATTAGCTCTAAATCTTACCTATTCTACTACAAGTCATCCCTTAATTACTCTCTCCTCCTGAGTCCTCTCACATCCAATCTATCTCTAGACTTTGCCCATCATACTTCCTCCACTCTCCTCAATCCTCTCTCTCCCCTCTCCTGCTCTAGTCAACTGCCTGGCCATCTGTGCCCTAAGGAACCTCTCTCTGCCCTCAGTCCCAGCTCCCCCACATTCAGAGCCATCCTCTTCCCTGAAGCCAGTGGGTTCTGTAGATGCTGATTTGACAAAGTAGCTCCCCTGATTAAATCCCTTCCATGGGGTTAGCATCCCTCCTGCCAGCCAGGGCCTTGTCCTTTACCCCTGGATGGCACTGCAGCATAGGCACTCAACCATTACTCACCCTGGGCTTGCCTGACATCATTCCTTCATCCAGGAAGACTTCACACCCTATTTCTCACACCTGAACCAAGTTAAGTTCTTCATACTCAGGTCAGACCCTTCTCCAGATCCCTCCCTTCATTCCTATGGCACCACAGCCAACATAGCTAACTTGGTCACCACCATCATGAGAGATGGCCAAACTTGGTCACCACCATCATGAGAGATGGCCACATTTCTGCATCTGTTGTCCTTTTCTCAGCTGTCAGCCTTTTTAGGTCAGGGACCAAATCTTCTTGTCCTCAGACATATTTATTGTGCACTCACAGAGGTGTCAAGAAGTGTTTGTTGAATTGACTCAAATACTCTACTCCCACCTCAAGGGCTCCCTGAGCTGAATGTCACATGGGTTATGGACACGGTCTCTACAGCCACTTTACCCCAGTTCCAATTCTGCCTCAGACACTTTCCAATTCCAGGGGAGGGATAGGTTCAATCAAACTGTTCTCAACACCCAGAACATTAAAAAGTGCTTCCCAGTGAATGCCTGGCACAAAGCAAGAGAGAGGGATCTGGAAGGAAGGGCCTCTGAAAAGGCTTTCCTGGAAGCACAGAAGAAGGAGGACTGAAGGAGGGCCTCTGTCCCAGTCTAATACCTGAGAGAGTTCGAGAAATGCTTGACGCCATACTTGGAGATGCAGTAGATCCCACCAAAAAGGGTCATCCAGCCCAAGACGCTGGAGACATTGACCATGCAGCCCCTTGCCTTCCTCACTAGGGACAGCAGGCTCAGGGTCACCTGGATCACCCCCATCAGGTTCACATCAAGCAATCTTAATTGCATATCCAATTTTAATTCTCCTTTGCCAGGTAAGGCAATAAATTCACAGGTTCCAGAAATTAGGACATGGACATCTTTGAAGGGCGATTATCCTGCCTACCACATCCACCTGTCCTGAATGGTCTCTCATTGACTACCTTTAAATCTTTCTTCTTCTTCAGTTCTCTAAAACATGATGAGGCTAAATTATTTAAAAAACCACCCTACAGAATATTTCCTCAGTAAACACCAATAAGTGATATATATGTGGTGACATATTAAGAGAGGTGTATTTTTTGTTCTTTTAGGATATAAGTTCCTCTAGGGAAGGAAAAACGATTTGTGCATGTGTTTGTGCCTGGTACACAGTAAGTGCTCAATAAATACTGATGATAAGAAGCAGTGAGTCTTGATTATAAAGATGAGGAACAAAAATACTAAAAAATAAAAATAAATAAAATACCAAAAACTGTTTTCATGCTGGTTCTATTGCAACTTTTTTTTTCCTTTTTCTCCTCAAAGCCCCCCAGTACATAGTTGTATATTCTTCGTTGTGGGTCCTTCTAGTTGTGGCATGTGGGACGCTGCCTCAGCGTGGCTTGATGAGCAGTGCCATGTCCGCGCCCAGGATTCGAACCAACGAAACACTGGGCCGCCTGCAGCGGAGCACGTGAACTTAACCACTCGGCCATGGGGCCAAGCAACTTTAGATTAAGTTGGAATATGTTAGCAATTTTGGAAAATTGGCTAAAATATTACATTCAAATAAAGGGAACTAGAAGCCTTCAGGCATTTCTTTGGACAATAAAGATCTGTTTCACATTTAGAACAATAGATTAAGGCATCTTCACACGCAGCTCTTCATTCACCGTGCCTATTGATTTCCAATGGACCCATAGAGGCTCTTCCTCTCAGGGGTAGGAATGGTCATAAGCTCACATGGCAGGCCTCCCTAGTGAGTTGGCACCTGAGGCTGATTGGTCAGGCTGGTGTCACGCTCCACACCTCCACCTCTGTCCACAGATGTCTTCAGTGGAGAGGAGACTTCACTTCTTCCAGGTCCTTTCCATCCCGTGGGAGGGAGAGACAGGCCAGGACCAAAGCACAACTGGGGAGGAGGACAGAGGCAGAGCAGGTTCAGGAGGGGCTGAGTGTCTCCCAACTGCTCACACTCCCCAAAAGTGTGGATTCCTCGGGGTAGCAGGAAAGTCATGAGGCTCTGAGCCTTGAGAGGCCACTCAAGAAAGAGGACATAGATATGTGCTATTGGGTCCCAGTTCCTCAGGTGTCAAATTTGGTTCCTTCCTCCTAACATCCCCAGAGTACTGAGTAATGCCCCAGGAGAAGACTGGGGAGGAGGTAGAGAGGGAGGTGAGATGGGTGTCCCTGGTGACATGAGAGCCCCTCTCTCCACTCTATTTCCCTCCCCCTGATGCATCCCTCCCTCACATAGTACCCAAGTCCACCATACTGTGCACCCAAGTATTGGGCTACATGCCCTTGGCAGGCTTTGGGGAGCGCCAGTAGATCATGGCATCCACCAAGAAGGCAGGCATGTAGCTCATGGGGAGGTAGAAGAGCTTGGCATCCCAGCCAGCTGAGTATCGGGTGCGGGGGTGGCAGGCGGTCAGGGCATGTTCCATGCAGTCTGTGACCAAGGAAAGATCTTCCGTGTAACTTTTCTTCAACAATTTAATTGATTTCATGCCTGTCCAGAATAAGAAAGATCCAAATGTATTCCCACATCCAACCACTCCCACTTTGGGATCAACTTATGGAGTGAAGTTTTTAAGAATTCCTGGACCCCCCCCCCCAAATCAAATCCACCCAAATTCCCCAGGAAGAGCCCTGATTCTACCCCAGGTACAAACGTTCCACACTGAGATTCCTCTGGCTCTATTCCTGGGAATATCTGGACTACGTAAACTAGAAGTCTCTACAACCACAAGAAATCCAAGCACCTGAAAACCAGCTGCTCTAACAGCAGTGTGCCATGAGCCCAGGGGTGTCTTCCCTCGCTGGCTTCAGTTTCTGCCTCTACTTAACAAGGGGTTCACATGAGACAGTGGTCCCCAGGTATAACAAGCCTGTGTCCTTTCCCTAGGTTACCAGTTGACCACACGGGACTATGAGGATGGAGCTAAATGTCCCCACTGTGAATGGACATAGATGATGGACCTGAGATCTGAGGAGGCACTAATGGTGGACCCAGGCTTCAAAACAAAGGTTTGCTTATCTCCCCAGTGTCCACAACTCACTCACAGGATGCCAGGTACTTCTCCCCATAGATCTCCTTGATCTCTGGGCTGGCCCGGTCCCAGGCCTCTTGGAATTCCTGAGAATGCACCTTGGTACTGGTCACAGTGGTCTTGAAGAAACCTGGCTCGATTATAGCTACCTTCACCCCAAAGTGGGAGAGCTCCCTCCTGCAAGGCAGACAGGCAGAGGGGCAAGGACTTCAGAGGTCTTGCAAAATAAAACACAAAAACATGTGAAAAAACAGTAACACACCAACATAGGATTGTGGTGGGATGAGCTCGAAAGTCTGGGGAGTTGAAAAGTGCAGTAGCCAGGGGGAGAAAACTTATGATGATTGTATTGCCTCTGTATAGAATTTGAATATTTTTCCAAACATTTTCCATACACATGCTTATTAGCTCTAAATCCCACCACTTCTGCTGCAGTTGGTGCAAGGCACCACTTACATGCTCTCTCCTCGAGTTCCCCCAAGTTCAACCCATCATGAGGCTTTGCCCATTTATGTTTCCCACACACCTCAATCGTCTCTCCCCTCTTCTGCTCTAGTCAACTCCCTGACCATCTGTCCTGTAAAGAGGATCTCTATTAGGTCGCAGCTCCCCCACATTCAGAGCCATCCTCTGCTCTGCAGCCAGTGGAGTCTCTCCTACTGATTTGATGAAGTAGCTCCCCTGATTACATTGTGTCATGGGGATCCACTGCCAACAAGGCTGTAAGACATCACACCATAAGATGTGTATATGGTTGGGCTCCACAGCCAAATTATATTGATATCAATTCTGCCTCAGATGCTTTCTGATGGGGGCCCTCCTCCAGGGCAAGGATAGGGTGGATTAAACTTGATAGGCCTGGGACCCCACATGACACCCAAGAGATAAAAAGGTGCTTCCAAAAGAAAGACCTGCATAAAGCAAGAGAGAATGTTCTGGAAGAAAGAGTTTCTGAAAGGCTTTCTTGAAAGCACAGAAGTAGGAGGAGTGAGGGAGGGCCTTTGTCTCAGTCCAGTACCTGAGGGAATCTGAGAAGGCCTCGACGCCATACTTGGAGATGCAGTAGCCCCCACCAAAAAGGCACACCCGGCCCATGACACTGGAGACGTTGACCACGCGGCCCCTCGCCTTCCTCACTAGGGGCAGCAGGCTCAGGGTCACCTCGATCACCCCCAGCAGGTTCACGTTGAGGATCTTCATGAAGTCCTGTTTGGTCAGCCACTCATTGGGTGCCACAGGCACGGCAATGCCGGCGTTATTCACCAGGCCCCACAGTCCTGGGCACAGTGGGGACAAGAAAGCAAGACTGCATTATGCCCATGAGTGAAGACACAGCTGTGGTTCCAATTCACCTTCCGATCAAGTGAAGACATTCGAAAAGAAGTTGCATGGGGAGTGGGTGAAACAGATAACAACACATTACCTTCAAGGTTTGGGGTGCATACCCTCTAAGGTGTTGGAGGACAGAAAGTAGTTTATTCTTCATGATCTGGTCACGGCATGGTACACAATGGGCCATCACCCCACATTTGATGAAGTCGGGGAAGGAGGTTGAGGAATCTAGCATTTAAATAGACTAGAATATGGACAGTGATGGTTTCGTTTTTCTCACATCAATCTTGTCCTACAGACTCTATAAATGTTCACCTACATTTTCGGATTTCCTGGACAGCTTCTTTAGTGAGGGTGCAACAAATATCTGTGGGGGAAGGAGACACACACAGACAGAAAACGAGGAATGGAGGGGAAGAGAAGAAGAAAAAGACAGAGGATAATACAGAAAAAGAAAAGAAAACACAGCTAAAATCTGGGTAGAGCTTGGTTGGGTAAAGCAGACCTGAAACCCCAGGTGGGGGAAATTTGAGAACAGGCAGGGGGAGATCTCAGTGACCAGCATTGAAACACCTGCAGCAAGAATGATCATCGTTTCTATAGGATCTGGGGCTTCAATTCCAAGGGGCAGCCCATGGGGGGAGGCAAGGCTGTCTCACCCCCACCCTCCATGCACAGACTTCACCCTCTGCACCAGAAAATGCCCCCTCTCCTCCCACCCGCACAGGAGGCCACCCTCGACCCTCCCCCTCGGCTCTCAGTTCACCCAGCCTCCTGGAAACCTCCCTGCAGGACTCAAGGATGCGATTCTGGGGACAGAAACTGAAGAGCTACCCACCAACAGCCCTCGGGGCAGCAGGAGCAGGCATTCAGGGGAGTTGGGGCTGCGGGGGGCACAGGATGGACCCAGAGAGTTGAGTCCCTCTCCTGATCAGAAACAGGCTGCCCTTCCAGGGCTCACATTCTCCCAGCAGACATGGTGCTTCTAAGAACCCAGTCAATATGCACGGTTACACAGAGAGATTTGGGTAAAGAAGTTCACCAAGACATGAGGTATGTTGAACGTGATGAATAAATGTTGGGAAAAAATTCATATGTTACATGAGGAATGGCATTAGTAAGTAATGCTATGCAAAAAGATAAAATATTCTCAACCCTTCAAAATTAAGTTTGGTGTTTTGTTTGTTTGTTTGTTTTTGAGGAAGATTAGCCCTGAGCTAACTACTGCCAATCCTCCTCTTTTTACTGAGGAAGACTGGCCCTGAGCTAACATCCATGCCCATCTTCCTCTACTTTATATGTGGGACTCCTACCACAGCATGGCTTTTGCCAAGCGGTGCCATGTCCCCAACAGGGATCCAAACTGACAAACCTCGGACCAGCAAGAAGCGGAACATGCGAATTTAACTGCTGCGCCACTGGGCCAGCCCGCCAAAATTAAGTTTTTGAAGAAATTTCCATTATGCTATAGTATGCTCATCTTCTTTCAATGAAAAGAATTGGATACACTTCATGACAATTTAATACCGTCTATGTCAAAAGGTTCCCAGGACTTGTCTCTGGTGGTGGATTGTGGGTGAGTTTCATTTTGATCTTGTACTTTTCTGTGTTTTTCACAATTATCATGATTTACATTTATACTTAGAAGAAAGAAATTAATGTTCTCTTACTCCCCTATAATAGGCGGCAATTTTAGTTTAAGAAGGAGAGACAGAGAGAAAGAGAGAGACAGAGTGAAGTGACCCCATAGTAGCATTTTTTACCTCCTTTAGCAAATCCTGAAAGCTCAGTGTCATCATCTGATATGGGTGTGGCAGTGACTCCCTGGGGGAGGATTATGGGTCCCCAGCAAGAACATGGTACAGTGCTGAGAATAGGAGCCCGGCTCCAGCACTGCCCCAGCCGCCCACACAAGCCTGGGG
>NC_060267.1:11422286-11424797 GCF_021613505.1 Equus quagga | reverse complement strand
AGAGTTGTTTTTCAGGAAACTTGCAAAGTCCCATGGCCAAAGCACTCTCAGAAGAGAATATCTTGGCCTGAAATGACACTGGAACCAAAGATTCTCCCCCTGATGGAACCACAGGCCCGGGACATGACCAGAACTTGAAAGTCAGACTCTCATCAGAGGTGATGATCGGCTGTGTTATTTGTTAACACTGGCTGCTTGGTAACTTAGTTTCTCGGTGACTGTAAAAAACTCCCTTTTTGGATTAACCTTGCAAGGGTCTTCTGACTTTGAAGAAAAGAGGCACTATTCCGTCTGGTCCTTCAGGACATTCCCAGGTGACTGGGGATTTCACAGAGGTATTGGGGTATCTGTCCGTGACGTGCAGCTGCCTCATAGGGACCCCCTTCTGAAGAACATATCTAATTGGGCCCCCATTGTTTGTGGCAAGGCAGATGGTGGTGGCCACCCACACAGGGCTTACTCATCTCTGAACTTTGTGGCTGCCAGAACACATAAGGGAAAAAGACGACCCTTTGGTTATTCTTGAGTGAGCTGTTTCTGCAAGTACACTATCAGACACTACACACTATCCCCTAGTAAGACCTTGTTTGCTGCAGCCGTCTTGGAAAAAGCCCCTTAAAATGGAAACAACTGTAAATGGCTGGCAAGATAACCCAGGATAATTTAAAATTACAGTGTCTATTCTGGCCTCTTTGGAGCCTCCAAACTGAGAAGCAAGGAAAATATTTAATCTTTAAAAAGTCCAATGTGTCACCTTCTGGCACAATTGCTCAAAACTTAAATGTTCTGGAAGCTGTAAATATTTACAAAGAACTGCAAGATCTTACTAAGATTGTTTCATGTCCTGAGAGCTTCACTTGAAAATCATGAGGGTCTCAAAATGTGGTTAGACAAAAATGTGGTTAGACAAAAATGTGGTTGCACCCCATTTTTGGGTCAGAAATGGTTGGACAGAAATGCGGGTTGCACTCTTTTTTGCAGCTAAGTGTCCTACCAAGCTGCTGCCAGCCTCAGGGGAATTGCATTGGCTGTTAGAAGAAGTATTCTGATTAGATAAGATCATTTAAAAGTGCACTCAAAAGCAGACGTAAAAATTCCAAAGTAACCTTATTGAAAGTTTTGTTGCAAAAAGAAAAAATTAAGTTATAAAAGGTACCTAAAAGAAAAGCTTATTAGGTTGTGGCTTTACAGACAGCTCATAATCTACCTTTGAAGGAAGGCCCAAAATGAGCCCCTCTCAGAGTTAACAAGACTGAGAGATTTTTCTGGGAAACCACTGTTAAAGACTACTAGAGTTCTTTAATACTGCCAGGTATCGTTACTCTTTGTCCTGGCTGAAACTTCACAAGATATTTGAAAGGATTTAGCAACTTATGGTCAGAAATTCAGCCAAACTGAAAGCTGATATTCAGAGCCTGATAAGAAAATTTTTAGGCCTTCTTCCCTAAGTTAAAATAAAACTAAGCATTCAGAGGGAAAGAAGCAAATTAGGATGATGTAGTTGGATAAGAAGACCGACCTATATTGTCATTTAAATTACAACCCAAATTTCTGAGGAATTAAGAGCAACTGTTCTCAACTTACAAATTTTGCAAAACTGGAAATGCAACTCTAGAGGCAGTTCAGATTCCATCCATTTCTGTTATCCTGAAAAGCTGGTGGCCTCTCCTGGGAACTGTTATGTAACCTATCACCAGTTCCTAAGACTGAAGGAAAAAAGTGGAAAAGGGAGCTTTGTGTTACTGTATCTGATCCATGGCAGTAATTTTAAAATACTAGCTGTGTAGTATCTGTGCATGTGTGTCTACATATGTCTATATATATATATGTGTGTGTGTGTAATTTTTCCCCCTCTGAATGGTATAGTTCGTAGAAGAGCTCTATTTGATTGGCTTAAAGTAAACACTTACATAAATGTAATGGAAACTAACCCAAATGTCTTTTAAGTTAACATGATATAAAATAATCTTTCGTAAGTGAAAGCTTATTTAAGTTTCTTGATTTGATTAAAATAAACATGTTTTCAGAGTTATCAGCATTGACTATGATACATACATGTTATCTCTGTTACAAAACTTGTGAGCAAAAATAACTTAGAATGATAGCTAATTTTGTCTAATGTCTCATGAAGTTTTGTTGGCAATCTAAATAATTGTTGGGAACAAGTAAAGTAAATAGATGTGGAAAAAATAAAAGTGTTGGGTGAACTTTTTAACAATAATTGGGGCCTGGCCCTGTAGCCAAGTGGTTAAGTTCATGCGTTCTGCTTCAGCGGCCCGGGGTTTCACTGGTTCAGATCCTGGTCATGGACACGACACCTCTCATCAGGCCATGCTGAGGTGGCATCCCACATAGCACAACCAGAAGGATCTACAACTAGAATACACAACTATGTACTAGGGGGCTTTGGGGAGAAGAAGAAGGAGAAGAAGGAGAAGAAGGAGAAGAAGAAGAAAGAAGAAGAAAGAAGAAGAAGAAGAAGAAGAAGAAGAAGAAGAAGAAGAAGAAGAA
>NC_060267.1:11401948-11422276 GCF_021613505.1 Equus quagga | reverse complement strand
AAGAAGAAGAAGAAGAAGAAGAAGAAGAAGAAGAAGAAGAAGAAGAAGAAGAAGAAGAAGAAGAAGAAGAAGAAGAAGAAGAAGAAGAAGGAGAAGAAGAAGAAGGAAAAGATTGGCAAGAGTTGTTAGCCCAGGTGTCAATATTTAAAAATAAAAATAATAATAATTGTATGTTATGATGAATGTACCTAAAATAACTTCAAAATCTTTTGATGACTTGAAATCTTAGAGTTTTGCTAAACTGAGTTAAATGATAAAGTTTGTTTTAGGTCATTTCCACATAATATATAATATTAGATATTAATTGCTAAGCATAGATTTACCTGCCTTTGGCTTTGTATTACAGAGAAACTGGAAAAAATACTTGGGTTTTATTGATAAACATGCTTTGTGCCATGCTGAGAAGCTTTCTATGAGAAAGGACACGTTTCTAGACAGTATTTGTCGATCTGCCAGTCCATAGGATGCCAATATACAAAAATTAAGAAAAGTAAGATGTATGTTTTCGGTAAAGAAGACTTAAAGAAAAGGGATATTTTTGTTTGTTTTGTTAAGAAAGATAAATTTGTCCTAAAGTACTAGGAGGGAAGACAGAAAGTATGGGACAAATTCTGAATGTAAAAAGAAAGTTAAAGAAGTTTGTGTAAGAGGAACCCTGAGTAAAGAGTTTTGTGAGTGGTTAAATTGGTTAAGATTAAAATAAATTTAATTAAGTGAATGCTTTAATATCAAAAGTAAGCTGGTACAAAAATTAGAATTTGGTTTTCTCTCTCTTAAAATGATAATTTTCCTTGACTGGAATCTGAATTCTCCTAGTCTCCTCAAATGTCTGGCTACAAATCTCCAAACTAACGTTTACAATTTTTTCCCTCATTTTCATTTGGATTCACTGAGAACTGAAACCACCCTTTTTCCTGAAGCCCTGCAAATTGAAACTGGACAACTTGATAAACTTAAGAAAGAGGCATGCCTATTGCTGTGTAAGCCACTCAGAAAGATACCTAAACACACAATGACATCATCAGAGACATTTCAAACTGCAAAAGATATTTTGATCCTGACATCTAGAAGTCTTCTTGACTGGCTGTCCCCTAGGCACAGAAATTGGTTTATAATTTGCTCCAACCATTAACCTTGTTTTTCTTTTTGTTTCTCTAGAAATGCTTCTTATTAAATACCTAGTTACTTGCTTACACAATATAGACCTAACTTTGGAAGCCTGTCTGTATCACCACCTTACTAAGAGTCTAGTTCAATGAGATGGAACAACATATGTCCCTTATCAGCAGAAAGAAGTTAGCACAGCCATCACCCTATAGATGGCCTCATTCCTCAAGATTGAGGAATAAACAACAAAAATGGGGGATTTGTAACCACAGGCCCTCTAGGACCAGTCCAAACTGACCCCATCTTATCAACAGAGTAATTGAGAGTTATTTTTTCAGAAAACTTGCAAAGTCCCATTCACAGAAGAGCAAAGAGCATTCACAGAAGAGGAAGCCTTGACCTGAAATGAACCAGAACCAAAGATTCTCCCCCTGATGGAACCAAAGGACCGGGACACAACCAGAACTTGAAAGTCAGACTCTCATCAGAGGTGAGGGGTCCATTGTCTAGGAAGATCCAGTGTTAAAACCCCTTCCACACCTTACCATAAATGTTTAAAAGCTTACCACAAATGCTTAAAGCACTCCCATAAAAACTTGCTCCACTAGCATTTCCATGTACCAGCCTGTCTTCTCTTATCCCTTAAATTTTGCCCCAAATCTTAAATCAGGGGCATAGATCTGAGAGCTTATGCCTCCTGTCTACTTGCAGATTAATCTTGTGATAAAGCCTTGTTTTTTCTCAGAAACTTATGCCATAATAATTGGTATTTTATGCTTACTGGGTAGGAGAACCCCATCTTTGTGTGGTAACATTTTAACTCCATGAAGAGGCCCTGTCCCCAGGAGTCCCCTGGGTGCCTGGTTACACTGTCCTCTGCCCCTCCTGCCCAGACACATATCCAGAATCCAGATGACTCAGGCACAGATGACTTGAAGAGGAACTAACAGACACAGTGCCCTAAACCTCACCCAAGCAGGGAGGGCTGTAAACCCCAATAATTGGAAAGATAGTAGTTCAGTTTGTCTCAGGTGATGATGGAGAGGAGGAGGGAGCTGCCCCCTCAGGAGACTAAAGAAAGGACTAGAGACTGGACCCCACAACAGCTGTCGCTGGAGGGGTTTCAGGGTGAGGTGGAGGACATCATTTCATAAAAGGGAGTGGAGCAGCCAGTGGAACAGAGTTGGTAAGTGGGGCAGCTTCCTCATCGCACCTCAGTGGCTCTGTCTGGATTGAGCTCCAGTTCCTGCTCACATCCACCCAACTGGACCAGGCCCCTTCTCCAGGAAAAGAGGGCCTGGGAGGGGAGTGAGGTGTGTGGAGGCTCTGAGGGACTCTGAGGTTGTGTTTCATTGGACCTCTTTGTCAACATGGTTCTCTTTTCATTGAGGCAATGCCCTTCAGGGGAGCCCAGGTGGAGCCCTGCAGGCAGCATCAGTGGTTTGTGTCCTTCAGGAAGAGCTAGCAGAAATCAGAGACCTAACCAGTCCACAGTTCCCTGAGACTCTGGAGAAGGCTCCTGGAGATAGGCCCAAACCTCTTGAACACCTTTCCCCAAGGAACTACAAAATGGCTTAACAATCATTGTTTTGGGGAAGGAGAAATTGTAGAAATCCAAAAGTCCCAGTTTAAGCCTGAAGCAATGATTTTATTTTAACGAAGCAACATGCACTGTGCCTGATTGTGCTGAACACCAGAGCAATGATGACTCAGAGACCCTGGAGGGCACGGACTGAGTCTCATCATTTTTATATTTCCAGCCCCTGGCAGTGCCCAGCATCTAACAGAGATGGATGAATGTTGAGGTGGATGACACTGCAACATCCTGCTTCATCACCTTTTTCACCTGTGTTTCTCAAATTGTCCAGCAATGTGAGATTTCCCAAAGACTCCATTTCTCTCATCTTTATAGAGGGAGGAGAATCAAGACGACTTCAGTGGGTCGTCTCAACTCTAATTTTCACAGTCTAAGAATCCACATGTTGTCATCAAAATGGTGAGACCTTAGGAAGTCAGGGCCTCAGGAAGCACTGGAGAATTCAAGGGGAATTTCTGTCCAGCACACATTAGGTGCTCAAAAAAAGTTAGTAGAAATGGAATAAATCTGGACTCAGCAAACAACTGTCAGCACCCCTACAGAGATCCAGGGGAGTTGCTGGGGATAAGGAGGTGGGGGATTTGAGGGAAGAACAGAAACTAGGGTAGGGCTAGGAACCTGAAGGAGGGGAAGAGCTGTGGCACACTGGGAGGCTGTTGGGTGGTGCCAGTTTCCTTGGGGAATTGTACCTGGGACCCTTCCAGTCTCTATCAGTCTCTCCAAGCTTCCTCTTCTTTAGACTAATGTTGCGCCACACACACACACACACACACACACACACACACACACACACACACACTGTCTTGGGAAATCAGAGAGGACACAGTTGTCCTTCACCTTGTGGAAGGAATGAGCACTGGGAAGCAAAGACAATTCACCTTCTCTTTCTCAAACCCCTCCCCAGATCATCCCTTGCTTCTCTCAGCCTCTGAGTAAGGGACTTCTCCCTCACGCAAGAAATTTCCCAGAATTCCCAAGGCTGAGTCACTTCCATGGAGGTGTCCGCTCTACTCCACTTGTCTATTTCAGCCCTTGTTCCTGAGAAGCTTTTCTAGGGTGTCATTTTTAACCTTTTGGACACCATGAACCCCTTTGAGAATCTAAGGGAGGCTCTAAGCCCCATAAAAATGACTTAACACAACAGATGGGATTTTGTATTTACTCCTCAGTCTTTAAAGCTGTTAGGAGCCAGTAATCCAGGTCAAGAATCCCTGTAATAAGAGTTTGCTGGACTACTAGCAGTGCAACTCAGGCGAGTGGCTTAACCTCTCTTTGCCTCAGTTTCCTTGTCTGTGATAGTATCCACCTTGTTAGGTTGTTATGAGGATTAAGGGAGATCTTGCATGTAGCGCCTCTTGCAATCACAACTGGCAGACGACGATTATTCAATAAATGTCAGCTGATACTATTACTACATCCCTCGTGTGGTAATTCATAGTGGCATTGGTGGGGGAGGGGGGGTTCTTGACCTTCTATGTCAGAAACACAACGCCAGACAACGAAATAAAAGAAGAAGCTAGTGTTGATCCACTTCAGATGAAAAGTGGCTGGTGGTGGTAAGACTAGGGAGAGGTATCTCCAGGTCAGTTCCACAGGAAGGGATCTCTTCTTCCTCATCCCCAAGAACTGGAAAAGAGCATGCTTATGCCAAGCACCTGACATTTATTATCTCATGTATCCTACACAACAACCCTGTGAAGGGAGCATCATTATCCTCACTTTACTTAAAAAGAAACTGAGACTCAGAAAGGTAAAGTGACTTGCCCAGAGTCACACAGCTACTAAGTGATGCAACAAGGTGTCAACGCCGGGTCTGGTCCCCAAGGTTATCTCCAGTGTGTCTAGGTGAAGAGTCAGCAAGCAGGAAAAAGCTGAGCAGGGCCAAGGACAAGGTCGCTGGGCCACATCCTTCTTTGGGGAGCCTAAGGAGCCCCTTATCTAGTGCTGCTGGGCAGACAAGGCTGCCTCCCTGGCGTGGGGAAGCCGTGGCAGGAGGACAGCGTGACTTCTGTGGCTGGCCTTGGCTTCCACACTCAGTGACCTTCTGGAAGCTCAGGCTGGAGATGAGAGTGCAATTATTGCCAAACTCTTCAGCCTTGACCTATCCATCATCCACCTGCCCTTGCCACACAAAGTAGGGTCCTCAGCCGCACAGGCCAGGCAAGCAGGGGCATTCTCAGAACAGCCCACCCGCCCCTTCTCCAGGTCCAGGCATAAGCCCCAGGCCCCCATCTCTCCCTGGGAAGCTGCCTGCCTTTATCTGTGCCTCCCAATAACTCCTCCCTGCTGCCTTCCTTCCTTTCTGATTGTTAATCACAACATCTTGTCTACATTGTCTTTTTAAGAAAAAAAAGAAAAAGAGGAGGGGGAGGAAGGAGAAAGAGTAAATTTCCAGGAATTGTTTCGCTGCTGCTGCTCCTGCTCTTGGAGCAAAGCTGTTTGCCCCTCTCCTCCTGCTCAGTTGGCAAGGAGCCTGGGCTCCTACCCTTCCGTCTTTCCCCTCCTCCCAGTCTCTCTCTTTCCAGCTGCTTCCCTCCTCCCTTCAGAGAAAATCCCCCAAGTGAAAACTGCAGAGCTTTCACTTATTTCTTCCTGAGGGAGCAGCTTCCCTCTGTGCTTCTGCCAGAAGGAATTGCCATCACTTCCTCTTGCTGCAAATACACATTGGGTGATGTGAGGGCGTGGAGAGTGGGAAGCAGGTGCAGGTGAGGCTGCAGGGGGTGACGTCTCCATATGGGAGGGAAAAGGTCCTGAGGTGGAAGATTCAGAGACCCAGGAGACATGAGCTGCTAAAGTGCAGTCTTGGGAGGAACGGAAATGGCCATGGGTCAGGATGTGTGGTCCATGTGAAAAGAGACCAGAACCAGCCTCTTCCTGGAGGATGCTTATCTAGTAGAGCCTCCTTCTGCATGGGTCAATGGCAAAAGAGAAGAAAGGAAAAATTCTCAGAAGGCTGCTAACTGAGAAAAGATATCCATAAGATAGAAACAGAGATCCTAAAGAGAGAGAGTAGAACTGTGAAAAATCAAAGTTAACCACATTTTACATCGTCATAGCTCATCGTGACGGATTTCTTAACCTAGGAATGGTCTGAAATGTGAGTAGAGGTGTGACATAATAAGCAATATATACTTGGTCTCTGCCTCCGGTTCCTGACACAGAGTCCTAAAACCCTTGTAATTTCCTGAGTGAGGGGGGTGATAGGAGCATCATATGCAGAGCTCCTAAAACCCTTAGAATCTCCTGGGTGAAAGGAGCATCTCCTGTTCTAATGGGGCGACTCTCAGTGGGCTCCTGATGGCTTCAGGATGGGGCTGGTCACTAGAAAGACCAAGCCTTGATTAGAAGCTTAGAACTTCAGTTTCACTCCACATCCTCCAGAAAGAGGAGAGGGACTGGAGATTAATAACAACCATGCCTACATGATGAAGCCTCCATCAAAATCCCTAAACTATGAGGTTCAGAGAGCTTCTGGGTTGGTAAATGCATCCACATGCCAGGAGGGTGGTGCACCCCAACTCCATTGGGACAGAAGCTCAGGACCCTTCCTGACCTCATCGTATGTACCACTTCATCTGGCTGTTCATTTGTATCCTTTATGATAAAACAGTAAACACAAGGAAATGTTTCCTTGAGTTTTGTGAGCTGTTCCAGCAAAGTATCGAAACTGAGGGGGTGCTGTGGGAACCCCCAACTTTGTAGCCATGTTGGACAGAAGTGTGGGTATCCTGGGGACCCACTGCTTGCGACTGACGTCTAAATTGAGGACAATCTTGTGGGACTGAGCCCTTCAATCTGTGGAGTTTGACACTAACTCCAGGGGGTTGGTGTCAGAACGGATTTAAATGATAGGACACTCAGTTGGTGTCCGGAGAGTTGGAAAATTGGTTGGCATGGAGGAGAAAACCCCACACATTTGGTGTCAGAAATGCTGTGAGTAGAGAAACAGTTTTTCTATAGGAGGCTTTAAGAAAACTGGAAAATTAAAAATATTCCTTCCCACGGTGATGGTTGGTGGTGAGGGTTGCACACCAATGTGAATGTACTTAATTCTACTGAATTGCATACTTAAAACTAGCTAAAATGTGGGGCTGGCCGCATGGCTGAGTAGGTAAGTTCACGCGCTCCACTTTGGCTGCCCAGTTCAGATCCTGGGCACGGACCTACACACCGCTCATAAAGCCACGCTGAGGTGGCATCCCACATAGAAGAGCTAGAATGACCTACAACTAAGATATACAACTATGTACTAGGACATTGAAGAGAAAAAAAAAAAAGGAAGACTGGCAACAGATGTTAGCTCAGGGCCAATCTTCCTGGAAAAAAAAAAAAAGCTAAACTGGTAAATTTGATGTTATGTTTATTTTACCACAATAAAAAAATTAATTAGCAAACTTGAAAAAAAATCCCATCGTCGAATGGATAAACAAAATGTGGTATATCCACACAATGGAATATTACTCAGCCATAAAAAGGAATGGAGCACAGATACATGCTACAAAGCAGATGAACCTCAAAAATATTTAATTGAAAAAAACAGACACAAAGGTCACACATTGTATGATCCAATTTATATTAAATATCCATAATAAGTAAATCCACGGAGACAGAAAGCAGAATGATGGTGGCCAGGGGCTGGAGGAAGAAGGGAATGGGAGTGAGCACCTAATGAGTGTGGGGTTCTTTGGGGTGATGCAAATTTTCGGAGCTAGATAGAGGGGCTGGTTGCACAACAATATGAATGACTAGACACCACTGAATCGTATCCTTTAAAAGAGTTAATATTGTTATGGGAATTTCACCTTGATTAAATTTATATACCTAATTCCCTCCAGCCAACATACCTTTGGGCCTAAAGCCCACAAAATGTAGACCCAGCTGCAGGTGGCTCTGCCATCTGTGCAGTGTGGCTTGCGTGAGACAGGTAACCTCTCTGGGCCTCACAGAGGAAAAGGAAGCCCATCCTTCCTCCCCACAGGGGTGCCTCAGGGATCAAATGGCTAACTGAGCGAAAGTGCTCTGAGAAGCAGGAAGGTCCGCTGACACAAGATGGTCACCAACAACACAAATCCACGGGCTCCGAGCCTCACCCTATGGCCTGCGGGGGGCAGGGAAGCCCAGTAACACTCTCTGTGTGTCTCTCTGTCTCTCTCTCTCTCTGCCACACTCGGCCACACTTCACAAGGAGAAGTACCATGCAGTGGGAGGGGAAGGACGCTGTTCTCCTGCGCACCCAGGAGTCCCCCTGAAGCTGACACAGCCCCCTCCGCCACCCCACATCCAGTCTTTCCTCTCCCTCCTCACCTCAGATGGCAAAGAGCGGCTGGGCAGAAGGGCAGCAGGTGCGTGTGAGCCAGCAGGGGAAGGGCCAGGGCGGTTACAAGTCTGACTGATTTTCACATTTATTTTAGCCCTCCCACCCCCATCCTTTTCTGCTTCAGTAGGAATCAAGACAGACAAGGGAGAGTGGGATTCCAAGCAGATTTAGAGTGTGGAAAACACATGCGTGTGTAAAACGTGTACCACAGGCCGGCCCTGTGCTAAGCATTTTGCCTTGATGGCTCATTTAATTCTCACAACACCCCGATAGTAAATACTATTACTGTCCCATTTTGAATTTTGCAGAGGAGAGAAGTGAGGCTGAAAGAGGTAAACTCGCACAGCTAGAGTGAGGAGTCTGGGTTTTAACGCTTGCAGCCTGACTCCTTCCTGCCACAGTGGGTCTTTTGCTGTGACTTCCCCTCTAACTGGACTGGGGGAAGGCAGGAAAAACCCTGACCCTCTCCCACCGAGCTTCAGCCAGTGATACTGCTTCCCGGATGAGAAGGGCGGCCCCAAAGCCCGCAGCAAGGCCGGCACCACGGCCACCATCCCTCCAGACTCCTCACAGCTCTGCAGCAGCCCAGACCCGCTGGCCCTCCAGGACTGGAGGTGCTCCCGACAGAAAGTCAGGTTAGTGTCGTCCTCCCAGGGAAGAAGGGAATCAGGGCTTGGAGACAACTGGCTTTCCTGCCTGTTCCACAGATGTTCTCAGGGATGAATTCGGGGCGGGGGTAGGGTGGTGAGAGTGTGTGTGTGTGTGTGCACAAATGTCCCACATCCATAGCCCAAATAGCAAGACGGAGCAAGAGCCCCTCAGCAGGCCCGTATGAAAGGGCCAAGGGGGGAAGCGCCAGGAGAGGAATGAATGTTGGAGCCCACCTGGCACTGGGGAGTGGATGGGACTGGCCAGCTGGGAAGAAATCTGGTTGGACACAAACAGTTCTGGTCTTTCCCATCACTGAGGCCCCTTAACAAGGCATCTCTGCTCTTGCGTCAAAGCTGACAAGGGAGTTGTTTACTATTTATCCACAGTTCGAGGGCTAAGCTTCCCTTCTTGCCTCTCCACACCAAGAATCTTTCCCCAAAGCCTCATGGCCCCTGTGGCCCGCTGCTTTGGGGACATAAGGCTGCTTTAGAGGTCTCGTTTTTCTTCCAACCCTCTCTTCTCCCCATTAGGCATTTGCTGGTCCTGATGTCAGTCATGCCCAGCGTGGGGCCAGGCCCCTCTGAGGGCTTCACCACCGCGCCCACCAGCGACCTTGAAGAGATCCACAATTGGAACGAACTGCTCCACTTCTTCAACCACACTCTGCCCGAGTGTGAAATGGAGCTTGACGAGAACACCAAGCGAGTGGTCCTCTTTGTCCTCTACCTGGCCATCTTCGTGGTTGGGCTGGTGGAGAACATCCTGGTGATATGTGTCAACTGGCGCTGCTCGGGCCAGGCGGGGCTGCTGAGCCTCTACATCCTTAACATGGCCGTAGCAGACCTGGGCATCGTCCTGTCTCTGCCCGTGTGGATGCTGGAGGTCACACTGGACTACACCTGGCTCTGGGGCAACTTCTTCTGCCGCTTCACTCACTACTTCTACTTTACCAACATGTACAGCAGCATCTTCTTCCTGGTGTGCCTCAGTGTTGACCGCTACGTCACCCTCACCAACTCCTCTCCCTCCTGGCAGCGCCACCAGCATAAAGTGAGGCGGGCAGTGTGTGCAGGCGTCTGGGTCCTCTCGGCCATCATCCCACTACCCGAGGTGGTCCACATCCAGCTGGTGGAGAGCTCTGAGCCCATGTGCCTCTTCCTGGCACCCTTTGAAACATACAGCACGTGGGCCCTGGCGGTGGCCTTGTCAAGCACTGTCCTGGGCTTCCTGCTGCCCTTCCCTCTCATCGCAGTCTTCAATGTGCTGATGGCCTGCCGGCTTCAGAAGGCAGGATGGCCCGAGGGCCGACGCCACTGCCTGCTGGTGTGTGCCTACGTAGCTGTCTTTGTCATCTGCTGGCTGCCCTACCACGTGACCCTGCTGCTGCTCACACTGCATGGGACCCACGTCTCCCTCCACTGCTACCTGACCCACCTGCTCTACTTCTTCTATGACATCATTGATTGCTTCTCCATGCTCCACTGTGTCGTCAACCCCATCCTTTACAACTTTCTCAGCCCAAGCTTCCGGGGCCGGTTGGTGAATGCTGTGGTCCATTACCTCCCCAAGGTCCAGGCCAGGGAGGGCAGACACGCTTCCTCTTCCTCCTCCTCCACTCAGCACTCCATCGTCATCACCAAGGAGGACATGCAGCCCACTGCAGCAGGCCACCCTAACCTGAACTTCCAGGCACCAAATACCTCATCCATCCCTGCTCCTCGAACTCTACAGCCAGCTGAGGCAGATTCCAGCCCCTCCATCAGTGAATTAAAAACTGGAGGTGTAGGTGAGAGATGTGCGGGGGAGGGTCAGAGCACTCGTGGTCAATTTTGAGTATGTCTTAAAATATTGGGGTGGGGAGGGGGAGAAGGGACAGGGAGGGAGAGAGAACAGGTCCTTGGGGGTGTACTATTTGTCTCGGTCTTTGTGTCTAAGGGAGACATGCAGGAAAAAAGGTGACATAAATAAAAGAGACAGCCATGACTCTGGATGTCTGAAAACCCCGCCCGTGCAGGCGGGATTGGGAAGGGAGCGAAGGCTAAAGAGATGCCCAGCAGAAAGTAGATGCCCTCATTTCAGAAATCGCCCTGGCCGGAGACAGCAAGGTCCATGGGACCTCACAAAACTTTCCTTTCACGTCTGCGTGCTTGTTGATCTCCCCGCACACCATGCAGGCTGTGGGGACAGAAGCCAGAGGCCAAGGAACCAGGAGGCCTCAGCAGGATGTTCCCAGCAGTGTAACCCCAGAGATATGAGAAATGGACAGGGTGGGGACAGGAGGCGGTGGGGCCTGAGACAGGCACCTTGCAGCTGGGTTGGCAGGATGGTTCTCCGCCCCCCATCCAGGAAATGGCTCCATTTCCTCCCCTTTCCTGACACTCTCCCCTTCAGCCACCCTGCTCCCCTCCACCCAGAGCAGAGGAGCTGTCCCAGAGTCAACACTCCCCACAGCCCATCTCCTCCCTGCTTTGGATCTAGGAGATTTCCAGACTTCTCAGAAGAGATGCTATCCAAAATCCACCCTGCCCCTCCCTTTCTCTCCAGATCACAGGAAAATATCGAGACACCTATTCTGGGAGCAGACCTTGGGACAGCCAGCAGCAGGCACTGACAGATGGTGTCCACGAGCTTTTGTCCCCTGCGAGAACTAAGTCAGCTCTTCTCACCCTTAGACTTCCTCCTCCCTGGCCAAATCTTTCCATAACTTTCCTGTCTGGCAACTTACTTCTGTTAACACTTGTCCTATAGATAGGAAAAGAAGACCTCTTGTTAACTAGTAGGTCTTCTGGAAAAGGTCATTTATCAGTTTGGGAAACCGGGATCATGTCCATGAAGACCTCTGACTGAAGTAAAATCCTAAGAACTGGTCCCAGTCCACCAGTTCCAAGTCCTTGGCCTCTTAATCCTGCCTGTGGAGAGGGAAAGGCTTGTGGACATAAACACTGAGGGCCTCTGGCCTGCTCACGTGCTCTGGACGGCTGCAGTGTCTAACCTGGAGCAACCACACACTGACCTGGAGCCTGTCTCCTCTGCTCTTAGAACCTACCAGGATATCCGTTCAGCAGGTGCATTAAACATGCACTCCCACCGTGTCTGCACCCGTTTGTCAGGAGCACGGAGGGAAATCTGTATCCATAATCCCCCCGCTCACTGGGCCCAAACCTGAAAGGGGCTTAAGCTACACACAGCCACTCGGTGGCAGAGCGGAGGGCCTCTCACCCAGAAGAGTGCAGGTAGAACTGGGGGTGGCAGCAAGGGCTTAACCCACAAGGCAGAAAATGCATTAAAGACTTTCCGTCCTTGTGTCCACATAAAAACCAAGCCAAGACCTGATGCCCATATCACTGCCTCCTCTGACTCAGGCTCCAGAAGTTTCCTAAAGGAAGTCCAATTTTATACCTCTGGCTCATCCCAGGTTACCTCAGAGGCCACTTCCCCAAGATCCTGCTCGCCTCACGGATTTCACTCTGGTGACCAGTTATCGCCCTGGTGGCGCGAACGCTTCCTTAGGGCCTTGGGAGGAGAGAGAACTGTCTGCGCTAACTGCAGCACGGCTGCCCGGCCAGCATTCACTGAGCACCGACGGGGGCCGAACCACCCCTCATTACTAGAGGTCTGTCTCCCCTGTGGGGGTACATGTTGCCAACCTCATGAGTCTGCTTCTCTCCTCTCCAACGTACCACATCACAGTCAATTAAATGGCATTGGCAAGACAATTTGTGGCCAACTCTCTAGTCTAACTAGACATTAGCAGAGTCCCACTGCTCTCTTTGGGCCAACAGATCGCCTCAGGGATGTTTCCCCTGAAAGGTTGGGTCAGACATATTTCCCACTAAAAACATGTCAACCTGGGGAATTCCAGCTCCAGGAAAGGAAAACATGCTGATAGAACTCTGGCATCTGCTGAGAGAATGCTGCTTCTGGAAGGGCGACAGCCCCGAGGCTCTGAGCGCGAGGGACGAGCATGTGACAGTAAATAGGAAAAGAATTCCCTCCCATTTCAAATGTCCTTTTTTTATTCTAAATAAAAACCACACTTTGTGCTGAACAATGGAATATAAAAGAATCAGATGTACAACGATTTAAACATCTACTATTTGGGAAAAAAAGTTTACAAAATATACAAAACTTTACAGCAATAGATAGTAAACACTTAAATATTAGGAGGTCAGTACTTCTTAATTTAATGGAAGGAGTTAGACGTCAATAACTCTTCTCTGTTTCATAAGAGACTTTAGCTAGTAGAGGTGAGAGGGTAGACAGGGGTGTTAAAGAAACGTCAAAATCAAAAGGTTCATTTTCATTCTGATGTTAAGTTTACGATGAGGATCACATTGAAAAGAACACTGTGTGCCCTGCTTCCTGGCTCATTCAGTGCAGGATTAGGACAAAGGACATGTGAGGACCCCCAGAAGGGCACAGACTTCGCCACACAGCCCACTCCCATGCCAAAAAAATCAGTGCCCACCTACAAAGGGATGTAAATTCATTATGAGTTGAGTAGTCTGGGGAACAGAGCACAGCAGGAGGCCAGAAGTGGAAGAAAATTCATCAGTAGCAAAACCTGACTGGGGAGAAGGTATTTAAGCCCAAAGCCTTGTCCTGGAGACCAAAGGGTGCTGACAGATGGGGAGAAGAAAGTCAAAAAGAACTTTGACCCATTTCCTGGTTCTTGGGGGTCACCTTGGCTGGACCCCACCTCCTTTCTCCCCAACTAGCCATGAACTATAGAGACTCCACGGAGTCTTACAGTTTAGGAACAAATACTAGGGCACAGCAGAGCTTCGCTGAGGGTGCTGGGAGTGCCGGGACACTGACCCCTCCTCTGGCCACAAGCAGCCTCCGCTGTTTACACCAGCATGCCGGAAAGCATTACCCTTTTCCCTCAGGAGACACATTGGGAATGGCCTTGTGCTTGGTTTAATGCTCTATAGTCACCATCTGGAAATTTCTTAATAATTTTTAAACAAAGGGCTCTGCAAATTGTGTAGCCAGTCCTGAGTACAGAACAAGATAAAAGGGGAAAAAGGTGAAGACATTTAAGGGTCAAACAGAACCTGGGAACAATACAGCAGGAGACAGTGCTCAACGGGGCTCCAGGGCCTCAGTGGCATTAAGATCAAATGAACAGAAGGTTGAAACATTAAAAACTCAAAATAAAATGAATGCCTTCCACCAGGTATCCTAGGGTGCCCTTCACCTGTCTAGCGTTTCAAGTAAAAGTTCGGAAAAGGGTGAGCTGGGGGCAGAGGCAGCCAACCCGACTCCACACAGAGGGAGGGTCAGGCCTGAACGTGAGGGACACGCGGAGGAACAGGGTTTGGTCAGTGAGCCGCATGAGCTGCTGACCCTGCGACTGTCTGACTGCAGCCAGCCCGGCTACCCTCTCCAGTCCCCTGGCCTCCGGAGGATCAGGGGGTGCAGGTTTTTGTTTAGTGTTTCAGGGGCAGAGTTTCAAGGATTTGCTTTTTGGTTTACTGGCAAAAAGGGAAAACTTCACAGTTTCAGGTTAAGTATACAGACTACCCAGCATCCCTGACACCCTCTGTTAAGGAGAAGCGTTTCTCCAGCACACTGATCCATTCTCTGCTATTGTTTGGCCTCTCTCAAGCCCGGCCATTCAAACAGCAGTCCTCACCCAGCCTGCGAGGGGTCACTCAGGCCTCGGTGGCTTAGTGGACCACAGCGTTCCACACATTTTCCTTCTTAAATTCCTAATGGTCAGCATGGGCCAGTCAGGGATGAAGCCTCAGCGCTACTTTCCTGACAAGAATGTCCCGAGGGAACATTCCACAAGTTGCGTTTAGAGGGTGAAAGGTGGCCACTTGTACAAGTCCCTTCACGTAATGTCATCCGACCAGGGAGCGGTGCACTCCATCTGACTCGGAGGCATCATCACCTTGGGGCCGGGCGAGCAGCAGCAGGCCCACCGGGGCACAGCTCCGCCTGCCTGTGGGTCTTAATACAGCTTCCCCAGTCCAGGAAGGATGGGAAAACAGCAGAAAGGTCCTTCAGGTGACTTGATCCCCTCATCCCAGTCCCCAATCTACTCAATCACAGGACGGAACGGAGTTGAAAGGCCTAGGAATTTAACAAGCCCCAACTTCTCAGAACTTACATCCATTACCTAAGGGGTTCCCTGGGTTTATTCTGCAAGAGACAATCTGGAAAGAAAGAAAAGAATCTGCTTGTTTCGAGGCTTGACACGGTCTCCCCTAGTTCTACCCCGTTTCCCTCATCTCTGGCCCGCCATATCCACCGGAATATGGCTACTTGCTGGGGAGAAACTCATTTTCCTAAAGTCTCTTATCCAAACGAGATGCTGAGTAATATGCATACAACAACAAAAATAAATAAATATAACGTCCAAAGAGGCTCTGTGAGTTCATTAAAACCACTTGCTTGTGAAACAGCCCGGGGTGCTGCCGAGTCCCACCAGGGGCAGCGTCAGGGCGGAGGCCGGGACTCCCAGAGCTCGCCGGAGCAGGGTGAGGTAGTATGAGTGACTGCGGTGCCACCTTGTGAGCATGCGGGAGCCGAGGGCCTTCTCCCTCAAACCTTCTTTGGGCAAGACCTCCTCAAAAGCCAACCAAGAATGGAGCCAACCAGCCCCCTGGACTGGGCAGACTCATCCCCTGGCCACCTGGGGAGCGCCCAAACCAGCAGCCATCCAACGGCGCCCCCTGGTGGCCATGCAATGACAGATCAGGGTAAATTCCAGCAGATCAAAGGTGAGCTGCCAAAGCTCCCGCCCAGTTAACACAAAGTAAACAACAGGTCATCTGCCTGGGACAGACAGAACGCACATCTGGCTACACACCACCAGTTACTCGAGGGGTCCCTTTAATCCTGAAGGGCTCACAGTCCACCACTCCACCACCTCATGGGCTTTTCTCATCTAGACTAGACTTCTAAGGTGGGAGACTGGATGTAAATTAAGGCAAGACTGCTGCTGTCAGAGACATCCCCACCTCTCCACCAGGGAACTCAAGGTCGATGGAGGTGGCCAGATGACAAACAACTATATCACAGTGGCTCCCTGTCCTCTTTGCCCCACAGGGAAGAGCTGACGTCCTGGGCCATCACTCCATGCAATCGTGTTTCTTTGGAATTGAGGAGAAAAGAGAAGCCTCTGTTCCCGTCCATCCAGGCTGCCACTCCTGGCGGCCCTGCAGGACACCTCTCCCAGCTAGCAAGGATTCATCCCAAAGCTTTCTGACCTAAACAGAAAGCTTTGTCCCCAGTTTGGATCTAGCTGCCAAAAGATTTTACTGTCCACTCAGCAGATTAGAGCCGTGAAACCAGCAGGCACCTCCATCTCCGAGGCCCCTTCCCTGCTGAGGGCTGAGGGCTGGGCCTGGAACCCGAAGCAAGCTGCCCTGCTGACTCGTCTTTTCCAGATGACCACATTCCCCAGATCTCTCTCAGAGCAGGTGTCCCAGCGGGAGGTCTGATGGTAATAGCCACAGTGAAAACCTCTCTCCACCTCCTCTATTTAGTGAGGCTACTGGTTGGGTTCTTAGCAGCATAAACCTATCAGTAAACTAAAACTTGAGAGGCTGGGGAAAGGGATCTAGTCAACACCAACTGCCTGACGAGATCCCCAAACCAGCCCCAAAAGAATCAAAAACACAGCCCTTCATGGGCAAGAACAGGTAAGGAGGTAAACATGATAGGGCCGTTGCTTCTCAAGAACAGTAACAGCTCATGTGCTATTTCTTCTTTTTTCTTCTTTTAACACAAAACAGAACAGAAGTCGTAGCAAGGCAAAATTGGAACTTCAGCTGGGGAGGGACCGACGGCCACTAGAAAGCCAATGTCCTGGCTGCCGCCTGGGAGCTCCCCCGGCTCTGCTGGGACCCAGTCAGCTGTCCGGGTTCTTGTCCGCCTCTTTGGAATGAATAATGTACATGAAGGTCTGCTCGATGGTGAAGTCGGGCGGCAGGCTGCCTTTGTGCACACCAACGTGCTTGCTCATGAGGTTCAGGGTGGAGCTGTAGTGGCCACAGACTGTGCAACGGTACATGAGGGCCCCCGAGTGTGTCTTGAGGTGGCACTTGATAGTCGAGCGGCCTCGGAAGAATTTGTGGCACACCTTACACTGGTAGGGCTTCTCGCCCGTGTGGATCCGTCGGTGGTAGTTGAACTCACTTGTGTGGGCAAACCTTTTGCCACAGACCTTGCAGTTATACTTGCTGTTCCCAGGTTGGCCCTGCAGAGCCAGCTCCTCACCCAGGTACTCCTCTGCTGGCAGCTTCCGTTTCTGGAGAGCTGGGTGCTGTAGCCCAAAACCAGGTCGCGCGTCAAGACCACTGTTGCATTTGTGCTGACTGACGTGGTAGCGATAGGCAGCCTCTGACTTGAAGCTCTGGCTGCACAAGTGGCAGCGGAAGAGGGCATCTTCCAGGCTTTGGTGCACAGCCATGTGCTTCTCCAGGAGATGCCAGTCCACAAAGCTATTCGCACAGACAGAGCAGGAGAAGACCGAAATGCCGAGATGGGAGAGCGTGTGCCACATGAGGCTGCAGAGGTTGAGGTGGCGCTGGTCACAGACGCTGCAGGCCTGGCCCTTCAAGTTTAGATGGTCAAGGATGTGGCCCCGAACTACGTGGAAATCTTTGGCCAATGCCTTCCCACAGGCAGCACATTTCAACTCTACAGAGGCTGTCCCTGAAAAGAGACCCAACTTCCCAGGCAGGGGATCATTGGGGTGGACAATGATGTTGTTCTCAAATATTCCATCCCGCCGGTGGAAGGTGAGCTGCCACTGGGTAAAGAACTTAGTTTCACACATGTCGCAGGAGAAGAGGAAAATACCAATGTGGGACAGAACATGGGTCACCCGGGAGTTTCGATCCTGGAAGTGGGTCTCACAGACCTTGCAGTTGCCTGTCAGCAGGTCCACATGGTCCCGAGCATGCTGTCGGATCAGTTGAATGTTAGGCTCTAGAACTTTCTTGCACACCTGGCAGGGCATGGCTTTATTCTCTCGGTTGTCATTCTCTCCAAAAGTTAGCTCGTCCTCACTGTCGTCGCTCAGCTCAATCACCTCCTCAGCTGTGCCTATCTCCTCGGTAGGGTCTTCAAACTGCAAGTCATCATCCCCAAGGTCCTCCAGCTGGAGCTCATCCATCTGCCCAAAGCCTGGATCTCTGGAGTGGTCGCTATTGCTCAGACAAGAGTTGGTCCCAGTGGTAATGTCTATTGCATTGTCAGGGGTGAAGAAACTGTTTTTACTGAAGTCTCCATTGCTCTGAACTTTGTACGGCTGGCAGGAGCTCGCGCTGGTCTGGATGCCCATGCTGACAGTGCCTAGGATTGGCTGCGTCACCACACTAGGAATAGACGGGAAAGAAGCAGGGGCATCATGGTCTTCTGTCTTTGGTGGCAGTGGCTGCTGTGGCAGAGGCAGACTATGATTAGTGTCACTGGTAAGATTTCTCTCTTCCTCTTTATAGCTCCCTCCAGCATCACTAGGTAACACATAGTTTCTATCAGGACCCAAGTGCTCCCCAGTGCCCCGGAGTTCCCCAAGGGGCTGAGGGGGTTCTGCTGCGCTACAACTCAGGGTACCAGCGTGGCTCTCACTGGTGCCAGTCAGGGGCTTGGCCACAGCGGTGCTCTCCAGGTCAGGAAAAGTGGAGTGACAGGCCCGGAGGAGGTCCTCCATACCCAGACGCTCAGCTACCTCGTAGATGACCCCAACATTGATCAGGTCCGTGAAGAGCTCTGATGTGTAGACAAAGCTCAGAATCTTCTCAAAGTTGGCGGGGGTAATGAAGTCCACGACATAGGTCCTGGCAGCATCAAGCCCAGTATTCAGGAAGAGGTTCTGGAAGTAGCCAGCCGCGCAGGCCAGCACAGCTTTGTGGGCCGGGAAGGAGCGGCTTCCCACCACAATGGTGACATCGCACATGGTCTCTGAGAGCCGGCACTTGTTGAGCTCCTTCAGCAGGTTGTTGGGGTGGTTGGTGCTTTGCAGTTTGATCCTCATGCCCATCTTAGCAGCTCCTATAAGGTTGCCTCCTTACCAGCACAGTTAACCTGTGGACAGCAAAAGGAAAAGATGGATGGCCAAACACATTCCTGCAAGTGAGGAGCTCTGCAAGAGAAAACACCGCCAGTCAGAGTGCTTCCAGGGCCAGGCGGGGAGTGGGTGTGAATGGACATGGAGAGCTGCTCCAGTCGGCTGGGGCAATGACCTCTCTCCCTGCATTCTCCCAAAGCCAGAGCTGCCATAACAAAATAGAAAAGTAGTGAGAAACACCTGATAGCTTGGTCTTTCAGAGTCAGTGAGAGAGGTTGCCGGCCTGGTTGGACAGAAGTTAGTGCCTCAGAGCCAAGCCAGAGACATGCTCTCAGACCCGATCCTACACCTCACCGCCAGAGCAACTGGCTCCAACGTCCCTCAGATTAATTCCTGATCGATCCCGAATACAAGCCCTCCTAGCTCACAGAGTATATTCTCTTCCTTCTGATGCCAAACACCGTAAACCACACACTCGAACACAATTACCAAAGCTCCATTAGCTACTGAGGAAAAGATAAGGATGCTCCATCTTTTAGTTTTCTATCATTGCTGTGTCCTTTCGGTCCCTAAATACACCTCTTGCTCATTCTTGCCTTCCCTCTCTCCCTACCTATTCTCTCCTCTCTCCATTACCCCGAGCCATTCAGCTACTGCTGGACCACATTCTCTGTACGCTGTGGATGAAGGCAAAACACTGAGAAGCCAAAGAAGTAAAGCAAACCGGAACACACCTGTGGTATTTAATATCACTTAAATAAGCTTTCTTTCTTTCTCCCACCCTTTTTGGGATTTCTGCTTACGCTGACCAGAACTAAGAGATTTACTTGACACCATAAGAAGGCATCTAATTAGAGATCAGACTCCAGCAGGCTTGCTCTCTACCACTTTCCCCCTTGCCAGTCCTGCAGGCCTTAGGAAGACTAGCTAGCTGCACTTTCATTCAGTCTCACGACTCGCCCTGCAAAACACAGCCCCCCTCACCCTCAGCACATTCTACTAACTCCCGACTTTTGCTGGGGCCCAGGCAGCTTCTGAGCATCGCTGGGTACCAGCCCAGCATCTCCCGGGTCCTGGCGGCCACCCATCAACGGCCAGCAGGTCGGGCGACCCGGCAGCCTGAGCGGAGGCGGGAGGCGCGCAGACTCGGAACTTCAGAGAAGGTACCCCAACAATCCCGCGGCGCCGCGGTCTCCCCTCTGGAGGGTCGAATCCGGGGGCAAGGGCGCTGCGTCGGGCTGGGGCACTCCAGCTGGGGGGCACCGAGCCCTCGGTCCCTCCCCAAACAGCGGGGGTGCCCCAGGCGACTCGGGGCGGGGGCGGGCACGCGGTGGGGCGCGGGGCCGACCGGGCACCGAAGGGATGGGCGGCGGGGCCGGCCGAGAGGATGGGCCGGCCGAGGGGAGCGGGCGGGAGGGAGCCCGGCGCGAGCGAGAGAAAGGCCGGCCGGGGTCGGGCCTCGGCCAGGGCAGCCGTCGGCCGGGCCGCGCTTACCCGGCTCCGCGGGGCCCGAGCACCATCGCCGCCGCCGCCTCACACAAAGGCCCCGGCCCGCCGTGCCCGGCCCGACGAGGAGGCGGCGCCGCCGGCCGCGGCCAGACTCTCCATCCGCCGCGCCGCTCGCCGCGC
>NC_060267.1:11384753-11401548 GCF_021613505.1 Equus quagga | reverse complement strand
CGCCGCCCCGCCGGGCCACTGGAGAAGAGCACAACCCTGTCCCACCGCCAAGCTCCCGTCGCTTCCCCGGTCCTACGTCTCACAGTGCCAGAAGCTCCATCTCCAAATGTCTGCCCCTGTAGTTTTGCAAAAACTTGTGAGACTGTTTGATTGACGTATGTCTCCGCCGCGAGGCCGTGAGCTTCCTGAAGGCAGGAATCTGTGGTTCTGCGCCTCTGTCTTCCCGGCGCTTCCACACTCTTCCAGCCTGTTTGAGTGAATGAACAAGGATTTGAGGGCCGGCCCCTGGTGGACCCCCTCTGAAAATTCACTGCTGCCCCTCCTTCCACCCAGGTGGCCAAATAAAGGAATTCACAGGATCCCACTGCACCTTGGCAACCCAGGCCCAGTGCCTGCAGCCTGTCTTCCCTGAAGGGGAGCAGAATTTGCCAGGCCAAAATCTGCCTCTTCGGCATAAAGGTTATTTTAGGCTCATTAATTTTAAGAAACGGCAGACACAGGAGAAGCTCTGAAAACTGAGAAGTTACCCTTTGTAAGAGACATTTGCATTTAGAAAGGAAATCTCCGTTTGTAAGGGTGTCTCCCTCTCTGCGCCAGGAAGAGAAGGACGGTAAATCTCTAGAAATTCTCATCAATGGAGAAGGCAGCAGATTAAATCTGCATTACAACCTTACCGTTGTGTACTGTGCTTTGCCTGAAAACCTCCCATCACCACCCCTCCCCCCCTCCCCCCCAACATCTTCTTTTGTCTTTAGCTGGAGATGGTATTTAAGGTGGTGGGTGGCTTGGGCCATTTTGAGGAATTACTCAGCCTGGGTATCTCTCATGTATACAGAAGGTATATGTGTTATTAAACTTCTGTTTGTTTTTCTCCTGTTAATCTTTCTTTTACTACAGGGGTGGGTCTCAGCCAAGAATCTAGAGGGTAGAGAGAAAATTATTTTTCCTCTCCTGCATTCCCAACTCTCTCTAGTGCTCCATCATTCTGCTTCTCCCTACGCTTCTCCCTTAGTGAGCAGGTATCCTCCAAATTCTCTCATCAAATGCTCCTGCCCAAGACCTGTCATCAAACTGAAACCACTTGCCCTGCCTGCGCCCCCCCCCCCCCCAGCACTACAGTGGTCCCCCTTATCTGAGGGTGGGATGTGTTCCAAAACCTCCTGGTGGATGCCGGAACCAGCACACAACATAACCACCAGCCCATTTAGAGCCAGTTCAAACAGACCCATCTCTTATCAGCAGAGTGATTAAGAAATTGTCTTCCAGAAAATTTACAAAGTCACATAGCCAGAGCATGCACAGAAGAAGAAATCTTAACCTGAAATGACCACAGAATCAAAGATTCTCCTCCCCGCAGAACCAAAGGACTGGGAGATGACCGGAACTTAAAAGTCAGACTCTTATCGGAAGCAAGGGGTCCATCATTCAGGAAGGTCCAGTGTTAAAATCCCTTCCCCACCTCATCATAAATGTTTAGAACCTCATCATAAGTGTTTAGAATCTCATGATATATGTTTAGAACCTCATCGTAAGTGTTTGGAATCTCATCATAAATGTTTAGAACCTCACCATAAACTGTTAGAACCTTACCATAAATGTTTGGAACCTTACCATAAATGCGTGAAGCCCACCAATCAAAGCCTGTCCCACCAGCCTTTCCGCATCCCAGCCCGTGCTCCCTAACCTCTTAAATTTCACCCCAAATCCTGAATCAGAGAGACAGATCTGGAGCCACACACCCCCATCTCCCTCCAGACCCATCTCAGAATAAAGCTAATTTCTCTTCCCAAAAGCTGGTGCCATAATTAATTGGCTTTTTTATGTTCATCAGGTAGAAGGATCCCATTTTTGTGCAGTAACAATAATACCAAACCCTATGTATACTAGGTTTTTTCCTAAACATACGTACCTACGGTAAAGTGTAATTCATAAATTATGCATAGTGAGAGATTAACAACAGTAAATAATAATAAAGTTGGCTTTGGGGCCGTTAAGTAAATAAGGGTTACTTGAACCCAAGCACTGTGATACCAGGACAGTCGCTCTGACAACCCAGATGGCTACTCAGTGACTAAGAGGTGGGTAGCATATACAGCATGGATACGCTGGACAAAGGGATGGTTCATGTCCCAGGCAGGACAGAGCCTGATAGCATGAGATTTCTTCATGCTACTCAGAACAGGAGAAATTTTAAACTTATTTCTGGAATTTTCAGTTTAGTATTTTCAGACTGCATTTGACTGCGGGTCACTGAAATGGTGGAAAGCAAAACTGAGGATAAGGGAGGACTACAGTACCACCAAAAACACTGGAAGTCGTGGTCACCCCACTCTCCTCAATTCGTAGGAAGCCCTCAGGCTCCAGAGCCCTTCTGTTTCAGCATCTCTCCTCACTCATCCTGTCCAGCCCAATGACAGAAGGCAGGCAGGAGCGTGGTAGAGTTTGGTAATTCCTCGACAGATGAATGGGGAAGAGGGAGACACACAGAATGTTGCCAACTGATCTGAGCCAGTTTGGCTGTTCAGCAATCATCAGTTATCCTGACGAATTTGGGAGATTGTGTGTCCCCTTTTCCACAACCTCACTAACTGCTGGTAGATTATACTGAAAGCAAGCATTACACCAAATGCTTTGAAGCATGTGATATTTATTAGCAAAGAGAAGCAAAACAGCCATATAAGCCGTTCTTGCTGTTTGGGAGCAGGCAGTCCCACTTAGCTCTCTTGTGAAAGGGTCTCTCAGAGGCTGATACATGTTCCAACGGCAGATCCAACCCTTACAGCTGGATGAGGTGGCCGAGCGCCCCTGAAATGGAACATCATACAACCAATAGACTGCAAACCTCCAGCACAACTCTGAGACATTAGACTGCAGGACTTGCAAGAATCTTGGGCCTGTTCAATCTTTGTAACCAACTGCCTTAACCAGCTCTGGAGTGTTGACCCCAGTAAATGTACTTCACATGCTACCAAACCCCCCAAAGGTGTAGATTAAAACTTATACTGTTTATATTTGTGACACTGATGTGAGCTCAGTGAGTCAAGGAGTCGAAAGAAAGATTTCTTGGACTCTCAAGGTCTGGAGTAGTCCTCTTTTATTCAGAGAATAGCATGGAGTAGCATGGGGACAGGACCCATGGGCAGTAAGAGCTGCAAACATGGGTTGAGGGGAGGGCCAAATTTAAGGCGTAGGTATGTGAGTTATCTCTTTACAAGACAAAGGAAAGAGTAAGTAAAAAGAGTCATTAAAATGGTGTCAGTGTAGGTGGGGTCTGGTTATTGGGTGGTCCTATAACTTTAGACAGGAATCAGATTGGATTAAGTCAGGACGTCCTGTGCTTCCCAGAGGATGATATAGATCAGTATGTAGGGCAGGATGCCTTGGACTTCTCTCCCTGGGGCAGCCTTGATCTTCATCAATATTGTGATTTATAATAAAAAATATATACAGTATTTGGTCTCCATCCTCATTTCTGGCATAGAGATTCTAAAACCCTTGGAATTTCCTAAGGGATGAGAGCCTTAAAGGCATCTTTTGTTATGTTAATGAGTGACTTTTGGACCACACTCAGGGATGGGGGCTGGTTGCCAGGGGAACCAACCATATGATTAGAGGGTTGGAACTTCAGTCCCAATCCCCTGACCTCCAAGGAGGGAGAGAGTGGCTGCAGGTTGAATCAATCCTAATGGTTGGTGATGTAATCCATCATGCCTATGTAATGAAGCTTCCATAAAAACCCAAAGGGCCAGGGCTCGGAGAGCTTCCGGGCTGGTGAACACGTGCAGATGCAGGGAGAGGAGAGTGGCGTGCTCAGAGAGGGCTTGGAGGCTCTGCACCCCTTCCGCATGCTGTCCTGTATGCATCTCTTGCATCTGGCTGTTCCTGAGTTATATCTTTCTATAATAAACTGGTGATCTAGTGAGTAAACGGGTTTCCTAAGTTCTGTGAGGCATTCTAGCAATTAATGGGACCGAGGGAGGGGGTTGTGAGAACTACCAATCTGTAAAAACCTAGGTTTGTGATTGGTAACTGAAGGGAGGCACAGTTTTGTAGGACTGAGCTCTCAGTCCGTAGAATCTGATGCTGTCTCTGGGTAGTCAGTGTCCGAGCATTGCTTGTTGGTACAGTGAAACCGCCCCCTCCACATGCATTGCACCTGGGTCCGGAACTTTTAATACTGAAGTCTTTTTAAAGGAAATCACCATGCAAACACCATAACACACACACACAGACGCACACAAGACTAACTGGAGAAAGGCAAGGAATTCAGTCAAGGTCTTCTTGACCAGGTCTCCTTAGGGACAAGAGGAAGGCCAGGATCCCTTCACACATTCTCCAAGTACAAAAATAGGAATCTGATTTAAAATTTGTCTTCATTTTTCCTGGAATCTCCAGTTCTGCAATTTTTGTCAGTCCCACCAGAGAGCAACCTTTCTGCATTTATGCTCCTACTTGGTAAAGCACTTGTGTCATCTCAGCACACACACCCCACTCCCAAGTCTGAGCAGAATCAACCTTTTTTTTTTGAGGAAGTTTGGCCCTGAGCTAACATCTGTTGCCAATCTTCCTCTTTTTTTCCATTTTCTTCTCCCCAGAGCCCCAGTACATAGTTGTATATCACAGTTGTAAGTCGTTTTCTAATTCTTCCATGTGGGATGCCGCCACAGCATGGCTTGATAAGCAGTGCTAGGTCCACACCCAGGATCTGAACCAGTGAACCCCAGGCCACTGAAGCAGAGCATGTGAACTTAACCACTCAGCCACCAGACCAGCCCCTGAGAACCAACTCTTGAGGCTTTCATGACCCAAATAAATTCCACAGACTCTGCAAAAGTTACCCTTCTTTTAAACCCTCTACATAGATAAGTTTGAAAAGCCAGCAAGATGACTCACTGGAGAAAGCCTTGAGGATCTGAGGTGATGGCAGTCTTTGACCTCTAACAATAAACCTGACACCAGGGATCCTGAGGTGAGCTTCCCCTCCTCCCCTGCTCCCACTGTATGGCTGTGGGTCCAAAGTTGCCTAGTCGGGTTCTGGCAAGAGAGAACTTTCACTGGGGTGAAGGAACTGCAGGAAGTGGCTTCTGGCTCCAGGGCCCTGTCTTTACACTGCCTTGGGTATCAGGGCGATTCAGAGGCATGACCAAGGCCCATAACCGGGCTGAGACAGCGGGGAGCCTGAGGATTTCCCAGGCCGTTCTATTCGGGTACAGGGCTCCCCTTGGGATCAGCGAGCTGTTGTTGTGATGGTTGGCATGTCAGATTACTAAAAGACACCCCCACACACATCATTAAAGTGCCTTACATGTGCTGGGGGCTACTAGACCAGCGTTCCACGGGCTGGTGACAGTTACAATATAGAAGAGTCTGAAATATACATTTTCCCTTTGTAATAACTAAGGTGGCCAGTTAACCCTGAAGATGTCTGCTCCCTTCTTCCTTACCCTCTGAAGTCACTTCCCTGTCTATGTCCCATCCCAGCAGGATCAAGTGGTTGCTTGTCCACAGCCTGCTAGACTGTAAACTCTGGTAGGGGTCTCTGTCTCTTCCCCTCGACCTGATGCAGGCCCCGTGCTCCACATTTGGGGACAGAAAGATGGTACAGTGCGTGGATGCATCTTCCTTTGTAGCCAGCTCTTTGCACAGCCTTGATCCCCAACTCCCTTCTTTCATTAAGTAGAGTCAGATCCGGGGATTGATATCTCCCAGGCCCCATCCTAAAAATATAGACAAGCCATTCAGAATATGTTTTTTCTCTATCTGAAGCTGGTCTGTGAAAATCTTTGAGTGTTAGAACTCATCTTCCAAATTCATTGATTTATTCTTTTAATCGCTAAATAAATCTTCTGATACTAATTGTATAAAGCACTGGGTAAGACACTGTGGGGAAAATTGATATGTGTACAAAATGAAGATATTCCATTCATCTACAATATATGTGTGTGTATCATATATGTGTACGTGTGAACGATGTAGCTAGGAGAGTCAAGGAAGAAAAAACCCACTCACCAGCCAACCAAACAAACACATCACTCTAGGTCGTATGTAAAAATCCTTTATTGTGGAGGAGTAGAGAGATGTAATCTTTTTAACGTAGGACCCTGCAGGAATTCCAGGGGATCTATAGTCAATGCCTGCTGGGACTGGGGATGCTCACTATGCAGTTTCTACATCCAGGCAGGGTAGAGGGGTGGGGAAGGAGTCAAAGCACAGGAGTGTTACAAACATAGGGAAGAGAAAGGAAATGGGGCACATGCACCTGGGGCCTAGGGGAGGGCGACAGGGTGTCTCTGTGATGCAGCCCAGGAGTCCAGAAGAGGAGTACTGAGGACAAAACAATGAAAGCACATCTTCTGTCCTGTAAAAGCCCCTCCAACCACGCTCAGGAAGCAGGGGGAGGGGGAAGGGCATCTGTAAGGGAGGAGAGAGAAAGGAAATCTTTACTCTCAGCTTTCCCTGCAGCCTTTGAACGGGAGCGCTGAAGTCTCCTAGCGGCAGGTGCCTAGCCCTTCTCAGCTACCGTGTTTATCATGCTACTTACAGACACCCATGTGCGTTGGGGGCCTTGCAGAAAATGTAGTGACAAAGGTCACACCATCCTGGCATCCCCATGAACCACACATACACACAGCACTGTCCAATGCACCCTGGTGCTAGTGGGCCCCGCAGCCTCATCCAGTCCCCCCTCCCCTTTCTAGAAACCTCCCAGAGAAGGATGGGCCCAGGGCTCACTTCCTCTTTCAGCAGTTTCACATGAATGAAATAAGATGCCACAATGATCTGTGTTGATTCGTCTCCTCTAATCTCTAAATGCCAGCCCCCAGGGACCTTCCTATATCTTCCTGGCACCTAACAGGTTGAGAATGCTCCATCAGCGGTGAGATTATGAAGACTGCAATTACGGCCCAGTCCCTCTGAAAGAGCCTAGATTCACCAGCGAGCATTAAAAGTAGATTTCCACAATGCACTTGTTTCTGCCATTTGTATAAAATACTATGGCAAAATTGCACTGTAATTATCTTTATGGCCGATGCATAGCACTGGGGGAGAGTATGTCATCCAGCTATAGCTGCCCGTATAATTATCTGGCAGTCGGCAGGACTGAAATAACCATCTAATGAGAGCAAAATGATATGGTAAGTACCATGTAATCAGCGAGTTACGGTTATTATGGGTCTTTGTGCCCTCTCACCCAACACCGACTGGGCGACCAGACCTAGTCTCTGGGCCCAGGGAGTCATGCACAGGCACCTTCATGGAAAGCCAGCTCCTGCTCCTTGGGTCTCCCTCGAGACCGATGAGTGTGGGTAACAAGGACGCAGGGAGAGGAGCAGGAATCTCTCCGTGGTAACGGAGACTTCCCAGTCCCTCTCCTTTTCTCCCCATAACTTCTTTCTTTGGAAGCTAGTCCAAAGAAAGCCATCAGTTGGGCTGCGATTGCTGTGTGTGGGAAGATGGTGTTGAGGCGGAAGGTTCCATGTTTTGACTAGACACTTCCCTGGGGGACTCTCGCACTCGCATACCAAGTGTGATCCGTCAGCCCACTCAGCCCCAGGGTCCAGCCCAGACAGCTCTAGGCAGACAGACCAGAGCCAGCCAGGGGAAACACTGGGACATTTCCCACACCTCCCAGACTGCGACAATCATGACAAAGCCAACACACAGCACTCTGTGCCAGGCACTGCTCTGAACCCTTTACCTGTACTCAATCCTCAAAACCACAATCCTGCGAGATACTATCATCACCCCCATTTCTCAGGTGAGGAAACTGAGGCACAGAAGTGTTATGTAACTTGGCCAAGGAGATGCAGCCAGTGAGCAGCAGACCCAGGATTCAAATTCAGGCCATGCTTTTGTCTATTATGCTACATACAGCGACTAAGATCCAGTTTCCAGCTACTCGCCATCAGATTTCAGAGTTCTTGCATTTCTTCCTAAATCACTCTTGTGAAAAATGACACACTGGACCCCGGGAACCCAAGATTCTGAATGATCTGAATGATTCAGCCTGCCTGGGAGGCAAAATGCTTCACCTGTGAATTGGATGTGGCACCTGTAATTACCAGATGATGATCTCTCTATCTTTTGCACAGATCATGAGAGAACAGAGTCCAAGCAACAGACGAGCCCACCTATCAGAGAAGCCCCAGGGGAAACCCTTCTCTCCTCATTTCCCGTCACTCACTGCTTCTGCTGGGTAGTCGACCAGAGTCCATAAAAAGAGATGAAAAAGAGGGGTGTGGGTGTGTGTGTGTGTGTACGTGTGTGCACATACATGCTCACAGACACACAAGTGCCTCTAAGTGTAGTGTGTTTGACTGACAGCACACTGGGCACTGACACTGTATTTTAGGGCAAATTTATGAGCATTAATGCCTATAGCATCAAAGGAAATGCTCCTCAGGCAACCTCTCCCCGCAGCACACACACAGTCCTCTCGCCTCTCCCTAATCAACAATCCTTACCTCATTCCGCACTGGGGGGGTACTTGAGGGTGCCAAAGCTGGGGATGTTCTCTTGGTTCACGCCAACAGGAGTGTCTGGGGTGAGGTAAGCAGTGTAGTTAGGAGGGATTTTTCTGAATGTAATCTTCACCCTCACCCAACAGTGAAGGGGCGGCTATGAAGGGCAGCACCAGAAGGCAGAGCTGGGCAGAAGAGGCGCCCTGTCTGGGAGATGGGGAGCAAGTGCAACCCCCGACCCCCTCCCGGCTGCAACAGGACTATCTTATAAAGGCCTCCCTATCTTATAAAGGCCTGCCTATCTTATAAAGGCCTCCCTACTCTGCTCCCAGGGAAGGCTGGACTGTGGATCCAAGCTGATCGAGGAGAAGGGGCTGAGGAACCCTCACTACAGCCAAGAAAAGCCCTGTCTTTCCCTCTGATGACAGATGTGAGGCACGTGACTCCTGCCATATCTTGGCCAGTACCCTAGACCCTTCCACTGTGCCTCCACATGCTCCTACCTGGCTGGATGTTCCTCTTGCCCATAAGTCCCACAAAGAAGTCATGCATGTCACCTGCAGAAGAAGGGCCAACATTGTCAATAGTAATGACGAGGGGGTGATGCATTTTCCCAGACATGTGTCAAGACTTCTGAGGAGTGTGTCAAGACTTTGAGAGTGGCTTTCTGGTCTCTGTTTCTTTATCTTGCCACAGTTCGACTCCCCACAGTTAGCAAGCTATCCCTTAAGCCCACCTTCTCCACCCCCTCTCCCTCCTCCACATCTCAAGAATTCTCTGCTCCAGCAGATGCCCAGCTGAGAATGTTCACAGCCACCAAGACATCGTCCTGGTTCCAAGGACCAGCCAGTGGAGGGAGGGTCTGCCATACCCCTCACACCTGCTTCCTCCTAGCTCCCAGTGGCCTCTCACATTCAGCTGCAGTTGGCATATTGTTCACGCCAGCTGAGATGGGGCCATTCAAAGCAGTCACTGGGCCCCTCGCACACGGAGCTCTGGGCAAGTGATTACAGCAGAGGTAGGGAGGAAAAAGAGGCTACTCACGTTTCTGGGGAAGTGACGACTCCTTAGGATCTGTGAAAGCAAGAACAAGTGTGTAACTGGGGTTTGGAATCTGGAAAGTGACAATTAGAGGAAGGGGGTTTCAGATCACAACCCACAATTACTCACTAAGCCATCTCCAGCCTCCTCCCCATCTGAAAGGATCTCCCGGGCCTTTTTATCTTCAGAATCCTGCCCCACACACCCCTCTCCCCAGGGCTGATTCCTACCCACGCTAGCCTGGCTCAGCATTTTGAGCAATCCATCCAGAGAGACTGAGCGGCTGTCATAGAGCCTCCGGAGCAACGACGGGGGCAGCAGGTTGAGCTCTGAGTCCTAGGGGAGAGAAACAAAGGAGGCTGAGGCAGGAACCTCACACTCAATCCACTCCCTCTTTCCCGCAAGACACAGTCTCTTCTTGAGCCCACCACAGCTGCACACGACTTCCTATTTCTTTCAGGATTTCCTCTGGTTTACACTGGAAAAGAAGTGGGCTCTCTAAGTGTGGCCCATGGACCAGCAGCATCACTGCTGGGAGCTTGTTAGAAATACATAATCTCAGTCCTACTCCAGACCTTCTGAGAGACAATGTGCACTTTAACCAGGCCTCTGGTGACTCCTGTGCACACCAAGTTTTCAGAAGCACATGGGCTTCCCTACAGGCTGACCAACTGCCCAGGTTTGCCCAGGGCTAAGGGCCTTCCTGCGATGTGGGGCTTTCAGAGCTCAAGCTGGGATGGTCCCAGAAAAACTGGGGCAGTTGGTCATGCTATCTTCCTACCCCAAAGGGGACTGCCTCTTGGGGTCCTCTCCCAGCTCTGGCCACCTCTCAGTGAGAAGGGCAATTGGTTCCTTTCTCCCTGGCACTTCAGGAACCAGTTTGCCCAAGGATGTGGTTGCCCCACCAAGTGAGCCAGCCATGAATTGCCCCACTCCAAGAAAGGCCCGTCAGACAGAGCAAGTGTACTCTGGTCTGTGCTCCATGAGTGAGCTGCAGACCGGACTTGGTCCTGGGGATGGGTGGGGTCAGCAGCGGGGCACCCTGCAACCTTGACATTGCTCGACTCTGCCCTCTGTCCGTGGATGTTTCTCTCCCTGTGACTTCCACTGCCTCTCACTCTCTCTTCTTCTCCATGGGTTTCTGCCTCTGGTTTTCTCTCCTTCCCCTCTTTCTACCCCGGATTTAGAATTTCAGGAAGGCCACATGCTTGGGAGGATACCTCTTCTCCTCTCCCCCACCACAGATCCCCCTTCTGGACCTGCTGCCAAGCAGGGGCTCTTAATTGTCTTGTTGATATTTTTAGCAACTTGGACACAGCAGGATGGTTGGTGGGCACACGCCACACACCCAGTTGATGGCAGCTGCAGAGAGACAATGGCGACGATTATGTTTGGAGATTCTCACCTTGAACCTCAGCGGTGCGTCCCTCGGCAGAGCCCGGGTGTCCTTGGGCTGCCGAGCACACAGAAGCGCATTGACACAGGATGCACCCCGACACATACCGACCCAGTTACCCAGGCACACGCATATCCTGCCCTCCTCCTGCCCCAATTTCCCTCATCCTCGCAGACCTGCGGTGGGGAGGTGCGGGCAGCAATCTCCCTCCTTCATTGACCAAGAGGGGCAAGGTCTCAAAGCATGTTTGTCTCAGAGGAATATGTCCAGATATTCTATCTCCAGCTGGAACTTTGGCCTCCAAACATAGTGTCCAGCCCATATTTGGCACTCCCAGTGTGTTTTTTGAACTGGTTCTGGTCTTTTTGGATCTGGTACAACTGCTGCCACCTGAAAGGCTGCCAGCCATTGTGCCCTGGGACACCTCCCCAGCTGGACGAAGGCTGGCGATCTCTCTCTCTGCCCAGCGCACAGCTTCCCAGGCAGCCACTTTTCCCAAATTGTTCAAATACTCTGCCCACCTCCTGTAATGAGATGCTAAACAGATTTGAGCTAGAGAAGCAGTTAGACTTCACACACTGAATTTGTAATTGTTCCACCTGTAATCATCTTAAAAGCACTTGTACCAATGTAATTGCTGTCATTTCAAAACCTTGAAAAGACTTCCTCCCTGCACTCCCCTTGGACCCCTACCCTGACAACTCCTATTCTTTTTCTTAGAGGAACTTTGGAAATCGGGGCCCAACCTGTTTTGTGGGGTTTTTTTCCATCTTGACTAAGCAGAGGCTAGAGGGAGCCAGAGAGAGGAGAGAGGAAGCGGGGGCACTCTTCAGAGCACCTGAGCTTACTGGGGGTGCATGAGCAGGGGATAAGGGAATTTATTTGAATTTTGAAAACAAAATAATACATACAACTGATAGGTAAAATAGCATACAAATGACCATTCGGGAGAGAAATTCTGACTGTCTCATATTGTCCAGGGAGTGGAGAGGATCTGCCCCCTGTGAAGGAACTGAACCTGAGCTGGACCGCAGAGAACCTCAGACCAGCCCGGCCCACCCTTCACAGGACCATCCAATCACCAAGTCACCAATCAACCCACCCGACAACATAGTGGTAGGGCACCTTTTGCACACAAAGTGTCACAGATACACATAGTGACAGACACTTACAGACACACCTGGAGACAGTGCAAACATCAGACTAATAGAGGGGCAGGGAAATCGAACCCTCTGATGGATAACCCAGGAACTCCCAATCTGCCCGCCCCACCTTCCCCCCTACAGCTGTGAGACAGGCAGAGCACCGGCTCCCATGATGCTGCCCAGTACTCGGCCAGGGCAGGCACAGCTGGAGGGGTGCCTTACCTTGCTCTCTCCCCCACCGGGCACCACCTGCTCCTGTGACTCCTCACAGACAGCCCCAAAACTCTGAGCCAGGCTGAGGGCCAGGATGGCCGCGAACAGCAGGGTACTCTGCATGGTGCCTAGGAGGGCAGAGGGACACGACAGGGAAGGCAGGGAGAAGGACACAGCACAGGGCAAACGGAGGAAACATTCACGACCAGCAGCCTGGCTTGACCCTGCTTCCCCAGCCCCCAACTCTCCCATCCAAGCCCTGGTCTGGGGAGAGTATCTCTGAGCAGGAGGGACATCCCTTGGGCTCAGTTTCCTGGCTCCTCCATCACACATCTCCCCAGGATGTGCACCTGGCAGTGAGCAGCGATGCAACAGTGCCAGGGACTAGGCTCCCAAGAAAGATGATAGACTTATAGGACATGCACAGGGCTGTTTCCTTATTCAGCTTGAGGAGGGCTCCTGAATGCTATTTTTTAGCACTAGGTAACCCCAAGACTTAGGCAAAAACTTTCTAGTGTTGGAAGAATCAGCCTGCACCCACAGGCTACAAACATCACTAGCTGTCAACCCCTATGGGTGCCTTCTGCCCACCTTCCAGGTAGCCTCCTGCCAGATCAAAGGCTGCCACCTTTATCCCCTTTTAACTCTGGCCCCTGTCCTTTAGTGCAGTCCATCCAATATTCTCCCACTTGTGCCTACCTGTGGAGCAGCTTTGAGCCTAGGGCAGATCGTCTAGCAGACTCAGGGAGCTGGCTGAGAGCAGCGCCCGCTCCCCACACACACTGGTGGTGCTGGTGCTGCCGTGAAGAGAGAAACAGGGAGTAGAGGGGATCTGGAAATGTGGCAGGAACTCTGGCCCAGCTCCCTGATAAAGGCTCTGGGAGGGTCTGGGGGAGCCGGGGGAGGGGCTGAAAATCACCAATCCCAGGGTGGCCGGAGGGGAGGGGGGAGGCTGGTGGGAGAAAGGAGGATATAGGCTGCAGCCACACACAGACACGCACACACAGACACACCTGTGCGCACACACACGCACCCTACAAACCCAGCAATGAGCTGGAATTATCCAGCAGCCCACTTTCCAGCAGCCCCTAAGCTGGGCATGCTAAGGAATGATGTCATATATGGTTTTTCATGAAATTTCCACACCGATCTAGCTCAACAGCTGCGGTCTCTGGGCCTCTTTCTCCTCCTCATTCATCCTCAGTTTCTTGCCCTTTAAACCTCCAGACTCAACTGCCAGGCCAAATAACTTCAGGGAGGTATTTCTCTGGCCCTCCCACCTCCAGGAGACCACGCTCAGGCCCCTAAGGATTGGGAGGTGAGCCTGGCATCCCTTCCCATCCTCCTTTCTCCCTCTGTCCTCCTCCTAGCCGGAGCCGACCCATCACGTTGGTCCTCAGTACTTCTCCCCTGCTGTTGAATACAGGAACCTCTCCGGTGCTAATGCCTCTCCACCTGGCCTCCCCACGCACTCCCCTTGACCCCTGAATTGGCCTGATTTAGTTGCATCCTTCCAGAGTTCTAACTTCTCTCCCTCCTGCCGAATCTCCAAAGGGAGGAACTGAGCTGTTCCCCCTCCTCGCCCCGCCCTAGTATTGATGTCTTAATTGCTTCTTTTTCTCCTCACAGCTACATTTTTCCCCCACTGTAATCTCTCTCCCTGCAGCTCAGGCATCTCCTCCCCTGACCTTTCAAGCCTCTTGTTCATGCCCCACACTACTGAGGGGGCTTATTCTGTTCACTTCACACTGAGGGTAGAGAGCACCAGGGGAGAGGCAGAGGCAGGATGGAAAGGAGAACCAGACAGAAAAGATGCTGCTGGAAGGGGAGGGGTGAGCCAAGGGGAAGCCAGCTTCATAGAGATTAGGCACCTCCAACGTTTAGAATGGAGGCAGGGTTTGAACAAGGTGCTTGGGCATAGAGCAATCCATTTGATTTTCATCACTACCGCCACGTGAAGAGGAAATAGTCCCACTTTTCAGATGAGGAAACTTAGGCTCAAAAAGTTGAATCAGCTGCTTCAGGACATATAGCTCCTGAAGAACAGCCTCAAATTCAGGTTTTTCTCACTCCAAACATTCTCCCCGTTCGACTGCCCCAGTGTGAACCTTGACCAGTAAGGGCACCGTTAACGCTCACAGAGCGAGCGGTAGTCCACCTCTCCAGGAGACCTGGATTTCTGGGACCTTGTACTCCTCTCCATCTTGGGGTTGGGGAAGAACCGTGGCTCTCTTGTTTGTTGACTAGGAAGACTCCTGCTCACCAACAATTTCCCCAATCACTCTACTTAAAATTACTACCACCCCCTACTCCATAGTTCCTGCCTATTTCTTTTCTTCATGCATTTATTACATCCAATGTGCCAAATATTTTCCTTATAGTCTGTCTACCCTGTCCCCTGACCCCCGAATATCAGCGTCACAGGGCAAGGACAGGTAGGGACCACTAGTGGGTCCCCAGCTCTATGGCATTTGGCATATAGTAAGTGCCCGATAAAAGTTTATTACAAAACAAAAGGGAGCCTGGGCCCAGTGTCCTGCATCACAACCCACAGTGTGGTTGCTTCATAGGGCTCTCAGGTGCTCCTCGGGTCCTGAAATATGTGTCTCCCACTCCACACTCCTGACACCCACCTACCCTGGGATTCAGGCCACACTGAGAGAAGTCACTCTGACTGCACATGGCCCCAGATTCACCAGAATGAGGGCAGCAGCTGAGTCTCAAGGCCCATTTATTATGTGAGAGACTAATGCGGCCTCATTAAAAGCTTCCCACTACCCAGCTAATTACAGAGCTGTGTGGGCTAACCACAGGCCAGGACCCAGGATTGGGAGCCTTTGGTGGGATGAGGGGTAGAAGTGGGAGGCTGTTTATATGCAAATGGCGTAACTGGTTCACGCCTTTGAGAAGTTCAGGTGCCAGTCCTAACTGGACCTAGCCATCTCCCACCTCTCCTCCTCCCCCCCCCCAATCTGGAGGCGGTCCTAACAAGTTAGGCAGGCTGGAGGGAGTTGGGGGGGATTGCAAGAGGAACACGGTAGGTAGCATTGAAGACTAAAGCCTCCTGGGTCCCATCTCTGCGTCAGCCTCCCTCCCTCCACCAACCCACCCACACCTGCCCCCCAGCCCTGGCACCAGGGATGCAGGGCTTCAGCAAAGGTCCACATGAATAATGTCCTTTGATGATGTGGCATCTCACAGAGGATGGCAGGAGCCAAGGATCGGGGGAGCAAGGGAATGGCAGGGAAAGCTGACCGCCCCTTGATCTCTGGGACTAGCAAAGACTTGAAAGAGCTGCTGCTAAACTAAGTCCGAGAGGGGATAAGGAGGGAGGCTCCGCAGACCAGGGCAGGCCAGCTTCATTTTGCCCACAAATCATATGCAAATGACATGGAAAGTGGGGTTGCAGCCACAGAGCCCTAGGTGTTTTCTGCTTTGAACATTGTTATTTGAGCCACATCTCAGATGCTGTCACTGGCCCAGAGGAGCAGGGTCTCTTGCAGATCCTCCTTCATAGCTCCCCTCTTCGTTGTTAGGGCGGGTTGGGGGTGAGGTCAGGAGAAGGTGTGCACAGTTGAGCTGAGCTGAGGTGGGTTAGTCAGGTGTTCCCAGGGAGCAGAGGTGGAGGCTGACCCAGAACACACTTGAGCACACGAGATCACCTGCCATGTCCACCACATGCACAACTTGTGTGTAACACGTGGACTCCTTCGACATCCTGTAGGGGTGCTGTGGGGTAGGGAGGGAGGGGCCAGGGCCATATGGGACACTGGGTGGAGAGACCAGTGAAGAATGGAAAGATGGCAGATGCAGGCCTGCAGCCAGGAGACAGCTGGGGGACAATCCACAGAACAAGGAACCAGAAGAGCCCCTCAGAGCCAGGACTGAGCTAGACTGTTTAGAACTGTGAGAGGCTAGAATGGCTCCTCATGGAGGTTAGGGGACTCCAGGATGGCTTGAGCCCCTCAGAGGCTGAAATAACCTAGACTTTGAGAATGCTGGATTGGCGCAGGGGACGGGAGGGGCAGGAGAATTCCAGCTTCTCCCATGGTGATGGAGCCAGTTCAAGCCTATAACACAAGTGGGGACACTGAGCCCCTAGAGGCTTCCGGGGGATGAAATCACAACAATCCTGGACTCCAGAAGAGAAGAGAGGCAGAGACAGGAAAGAGGAGGAGGAAGGGATAGATGGGAGAGAAAAGAAGCGGAGGAACCCCACCTGTCCTCAAACTAGCATCCATCCACATGACGGATGGCGAGAGGACAGGAGGGAGACCAGCAAGCCAGGCCCTTCCCCCCCTCCACCATCCCCCACCCAGAGCACTGACAGTGCCTTCAGCCCCAGGGAAAGGAAAAGCAGGAGAGGGAGCAGCAGCTGCATATTCTCCTGAAATTGCTTCTGAAAATGACCAGACACTTCAGTGGGAAAGTGACGACAATCTGGGCCCTGGGAGCAGGAGATGAGAGGGAGAGCGGGGGCGGTCAGGCCCCGGTCACCACTGCCCTCAGCCAGACAGGCCTGGTTCTGAGAAGTCAAG